>NW_025963779.1:16906964-17184464 GCF_023055435.1 Haliotis rufescens
TAAAAATTATGTTTCCCCAGTGTTTACTGGAACACATGATTATTTTCAAGACCATCAAGTGGTCTTTTCCTCATAGTAATATCTAATATGCATGTGTAGCAAAAATTCCAGCAATATCACAGCGGGGTACACCAGAATTCGGTTTTACACATTGAACTCATGTGGGAATCGAGCCTGGGCCTTCGTCGTGACGGGCGCACCCTTTAACCAGTAGGCTTCTCCTCGACCTAGTTGGCATCTTTAGGTTTCTCGCGGATTAACAAAATATTATATCGATTCGTAGTCAGTTGCGAGAAGAATAAATCCGAGAAACAACGTGATCCGACAGGGATGGTGTTTATTCACATATATACATACATAATACCCTGTGTTCAGCTTTATCCAATACAAGTGAACACCAGTGCCTCCGTCTCGTGGTATAAAACCTAACGCGGGAGGCATAAAAACCCAGGTACCCCTCGTGATCCTGCTACAACTTATAATGCATATTTGCGTTATCTAGATACCTACGACACATTCAATCTTTTTAACGCAAATAGTGTCAGAAAGTGTAGTTAACAAACTCTGTATCTGGTTGGAGGGATGTTATCCTCTTGTCTTCGATCTTCCGTAAAACATAACACAGGTCATATTTGATTTATTGATTGAAACGTGTGTTTCTGGAGATTGGTGTCCCTATTCCTAAACACCTGGTGGTGAATGAAGAAAATTTAAAACTGCAGGCAACGTTGAGCACTGACAAAGGGAGATAACCCAGTGGATCATCGCAATACCATCGATTCAGTGAAAAGTCACACGATATAGTCGGGCAATGACGACTACATTGATGCAGCCCGGCGTCCATTCAGCCTATTATTACCTCTTGCTTATTGTCCTGGTCTCATATAACTTGTATTGTCTCATGTAACTGGACATATTTTATGACAAGAATGGAACATGCTCGTGAAGAATTATGGATTCTGTGGTTTAAATTCAATGGATAAAAACCCCTCGAATACAGCCCATTACAACCCCGCACCGTGTTTTTTGCAACTTGATCTAAACAGGTCTCTAAATTCCTTTCTAAACTGTGAGTTACAGAGTCCGTACACAACAGGATTGGCGCAGTTGTTGACCAAATAGGATCGGAGAAATAAATTAACGGCCACTTCTTCCGGTCCGCTTAAATTCGGATAAAACTTGGCTCCAATCCGTAATCGAATTATCCCTATGATGAGAAAGGGGAGAAAACTTAAGATATAAACCATAGTTATGGCGAATAACATAACAGTTGTTTTTCCGGGGCGTAATTTGCCTTTACTGAGTTTGAAGGTCGAGAGTGCGGGTAGTCTGCCCTTGAGTAACGTCGCAGCGCTGCTGGCGCTGTCATTGCTTGGAATACCGGCAGGTGGCGTTGTTGGCGAAGTGGGCAATGTCGGTATGGGTGACGCTGGCGTTGAGTCGTTATTTGTGATGCTTGCACTCTCGTTACGTAATTTCGCAACATGCGATGACGTACAAGCGCCGCGCTGTTTCTTCATCCTTTTTCTCTTGATTATCTCCCTTCCTATCATAATATACAACGCCGTCATCGCGACTGCGATGACACAGAACGCTACCCACAGGTAGATCATAAACGCCAGGGGATAGGGGGTCGTGGAATATTTATGTTCCACCTGACACATCACGCCTGTTATGACGGGGCCCCCGGGGATCGGAATATCCACGTATTTCGGTCCGTAAATCACGAGGGCTGGCCATGACACACCAACTCCCACGACCACAGAAACGCCACATGCGATCTTAGATCCTCGGATGCTGATTGGCTGATCATGAGGCAAGCATATCCTAATAAAACGATCGATGGCCACAACAAGGAGCACGAAAACTGAAGCATTGTTCATGGTGTACGTGGTGAAACGGGATATTTTACAAATGACACTGTTACTGAAGTAATAAAAGTTGACCATGAGGGCTATCTCCGTTGGCATGGTGATGAGACAGTTGCATAAATCCAATACGGCGAGGCATAACAAAAAGCACTTGGTGGTCGTCCTCGGCCATCGAAAGGCGTAGATAAAAATGGCGATAGGGTTTCCGATAATCCCGATAGTCATTAGCACAACAGTGTACGCTATGACAGGTGCCAACAGAATGGATTTCTTGTCGTTGAGAGATTGTAAAATTATCATTGGATCCAGTGCATGGGCAAGTGTCGAGTTATCCCCCTTGATCGTGTCATTGAAAGACGGTAATTCATAAGCCGCCATCTTGGAACGGATTTGTTGTGGTAACGGCTTCTGCTGGATTACGACCTGAAACAGAGAATGTAAATGTCAATATAATGAAAGATTATGTCCTGTCGAGCGACTGATAACAAGTTATAATAACCCCGGCTTATTAGTTACTGTGTCAGTAATGATGCCAGATGTTCACGAGATGTACATGGCAGGCCCTTCTGCGAGTATGATTGACTGGGCACCTGTCTAACGAGACGAGTGTTGGAGACAGCCGGTGATCGCTTCCTCGTAGGCTGCGATTGGAGGACACTGTAGCACTCATTGGTCCTCGGTATTGAGTGAAAATATAGAGCTGACGAAGTGAAGTTTGTTTAATTTGTGAAGTAATAGGTCTCTCACCTATTTAATTTAGAATAGTTTATAGTTTCACCCCAAACTTTCTCCACGTCTCCATGTTTATTTACATTCGTAAATATAACGATGCTACGCATGTTTTCCTATACCAGCATATGGCACTGACTTGTACCGCGTGTTCAGGCCACACGCCTGTTGACTAAAAGCGCAAAGCTTGCTGCGCGAACCAACAGTGGAACCACTTTAGTACTATGAATGATCAGTTCAGTTTGTTTCACTTCTGAATACTCTAAATTTTGATTTGAAGGAAGTGTATATGTATTTCATGGAAACATGGGGTAGTAATTACATTTATATTCTAAATATGATGACACTACCACTACTGCTACTACAACTTCCACCACCACAACAACGTTAAACAACAAACAAAGAAACACATTTTCGTAAGAGGCGAGTGACGGCATCGGGTGGTCAGGCTCGCTGATTTGATTGACGCATGTCATCGTATCCCAATTGCGTGGATTGGTGCTCATGATGTCAATCACTGGATTGTCTGGTCCAGACCCGATTATTTACAGACCGCCGTCATATAGCTGGAATATTGCTGTGTGCGGCGTTAAACAACAAACATACAAAAATACAAACTAAACATGGCATTGTATCCCAGTTGCGTGGATCCATGCTCATTATGACATTCACTGCAATGTTTGGTCCAGACTCGATTATTTACAGACCGCCGTCATATAGCTGGAATATTGCTGAGTGCGACGTTGAACAACAATCAAACAAAACATGGCATTGTATCCAAATTGCGTAGATCGATGTTCATGATGTCAATCACTGGATTGTCTGGTCCGGTCATATAGCCGTCCGCCGTCATATAGCTGGCATATTGCTGAGTGCGACGTGAAACGACAAGCAAACAAACGTTACTGACAACCTATGCTGGTCGTCAGAGGCGACGTGTAGTTAGGATCGTGTAGTTAGGCTCGATGGCGTGGCTGTTTGTGTGCCTTTATAGCCGACGGCGTAAATCGTTAACTACAAAACCGATCAACTCATTATCTACAGGCCGCCGTCATATACTATTGCTCAGTGTGGCACATATATATCTGCCTGTATCTGCCTGTATCTGCCTGAGGAATATGACGTTAGGTTTCATTACTTGCCCATGAATAGGTGGAATACTGCTTAGTGCGGCGTGAAACAAAAAACAAACAAACAAAATTTGCCTTGGAAGATATCATTCGGTTAATAAACATACAGCTGTATTACACATCGTGTACACCAAAGAGCGTGCTTATGTACTACAAGTTTCACGAACAAAAGTTAATATTGAAAACTCTCCACAACCTTTTTCTTTTTCAACGACATACTCAGATCACTGAGAGGAGCTTATGACCGCAGCCACCCCGTTGCTACGCTGACGTCACACGGCATTGTTTCGCCGGTGGATTTGGTAACACAATTCCACAATTTACGTCATAGGGAGATGTGACGTGATTGTAAACTTTTGGTGCAGGGCCCGTTCCACAAGCCGATCGTAGCGAAACTCGTACGTGTCTACTTACTGACAGTAGCGGGTGACCCCACCTAGATGTACACTACTAAGCTGCCTGTCTTTCATATCCCGACCTCAAGCGGTAGTCATCGGGAGCTCATGTAGCCTTAGAATGACTCAAACACACACCCAAAGTTCTCAGAACGTTTATATTAATCCATTTTCAGAATCCAGCGGGTCTTGATTTCTTTCCAATTCTAGCTTCACTGATACTTGGGCCGTTGTATGGTATCAAATTAATACGTGTCAACTTTTGACGTGTTTACAGTATTATACTGTTAAAGTAAATTGG
Organism: Haliotis rufescens; assembly: GCF_023055435.1. Classification (NCBI taxonomy): domain Eukaryota; kingdom Metazoa; phylum Mollusca; class Gastropoda; order Lepetellida; family Haliotidae; genus Haliotis; species Haliotis rufescens. The sequence continues at coordinate 16,911,391 of NW_025963779.1, forward strand.
ATTATGTTGTGGATCGCGTAGATGACTGCCTATTCACAGACGACAGTGAAATTCTATAAAAGTTATGAACGGCAAGTAATAGATAAAATATTCGCTCCCGTGTAATACCAATTTTACGAAACTCGTGAATAGTTCTGGTATCTGAGAGGCGAAATTGTTATTACACGGGAGCTCATTTAGTATTCTATGTACATCAATAACCTCATTGTGAGACGAGAAGAGAGTAATCAGACACAATGACATTTCAGAATTGAAACTGGGGCGACTCTTTCAAATCTCATCTTTGTCAGACATTGTTTGATATATACAAATTAAAGCACGTGACATTATAAAGCTTGGAAGGCAATATGATCGTTTGACAACCATGCCCTGGCTCCTACTGTATAGACTTGAGATACCGTAAGGGGCTGTGTAATGTATCCGATAGCACATCTGACATTAGCAATATGCGTCACACGAATGTACTGACATGTAGCGTTTTACACAAAAATTAATGTACACATTCAGACTTCTTATCGGGGAAACGTGTGAACACATTAACACTATGTATGTAATAACTGATTGTAGATTATTTTATACCGGACCCTCAAGAAGGAGGTGCAATTCTTCAGACTGCACGTTATTAGATTCCCAAAACGTACGAAAGTTTCAATGTTGTCTGGCTTTGTCCATTTCTGTGAGACAATAAAACAAATAGTTTTCTGTCTGTATTAAACTATGATTTGACACTCCTCCTCCTCCACCTACTACTACTACTAATACTTCAACTACTACTACTACTACTACTACTACTACTACTACTACAACTGCTACTACTAAAAGCTACAAATGCCATTTATATTGCGCTATATTGGGTATATTCAAAGCGCAACATTCCTATCACCCCCGTCAATGGATCAGTTTGCACTCGATTTTCATTCTCAGCTCCCTTGGGAGTATACAACGTAAGCTACCTGAGAAGCTCTGGAAAGTTAAATGACATTACCACCTCATCATGCCAGGTACCCATTCTCTGTTGGGTGAACCGAGGCACATATCAAACAAAGTCACTTGCCCTAGGACACACCTCATGTGCATCCTCGCCGCGAATAGCTGCAAAATTGCTGATGCGGCGTGAAGCAATATTCACTCACTCACTCACTCACTCATGTGTATCATATGCTTCAGTGTGGGGCAGGACCGAAACTCTCGGGAGTCAAGCTGCCGAACACGTTCACTCGTCCAACCTTATTCCGCTACCAACGTTGTTCAATTTCACTTGATTTGTGACCTGTACGTAACTCTCATATGAAACTATTTTTAACCTACTTCTTGGGAAATCCGACTGAATGGAAACACATTGTGCATGGCAATTAACTATAGATATCTGGTTTGTCTCTTTCGAACATGTAGTTAAACCCGTGAAGATCCGGGGTAGAAGAGGTCTTCAGCAACCCATGCTTGCCGTAAAAAGCGACTATACTTGTCGTAAGAGGCGACTAACGGGATCGGGTGGTTACATCTGGAACATTGCTGAGTGCGGCGTAAAACAAAAAAATATCAAACAAAAAAACATGCAGTTATGCCATCATAGATGAAGCTGTACATTACATTCTGCATGGCCCAATACACTCTCCGAAGTTTTAAAAATTTATTTTCAGTTTTATTTGAACTGAGAACCTTTCCAAACGCTTGTCAGTTGTTTTAAAGGCGTACCCCTAGTTCGGATCCATCTTGAAGGTTTTTAGGAGGTAACGAAATTACTAACCAATTAAACCAAAGTTCAGTTTCAGTTGTGATGAACCTCGCCTGACTGCAATGGAAATGTAGTGACATCATCACCACCCCTGTTAAAGTTGATAATTTCAGGCTATGTATTTCAACAGTGAATTTTGTTAATCTGTTAATCAGATTTCACGGTGGTCGTCAATAATTCAAGAATCTATTTCAAAAGCGTTTTGCTCATATACATGAAGATGCTCGCTCTATCAGGTGTCGGCTGAGAACATGTTTGAATAGGAACTGGTCTCTAGGGTTTTGTAGGCTTCGCCTGTCTCGGACTGTTATTGTAACTGTCCCTTGAGTTCCATCATAATGAATGTAAGATGAAGAAGTGGTGTTGTGACAATTCAAAAAGTTACAGAGACTGGGATCTTCCTTCCTCGTTATCTATTTCTCTGTGGAACTTCGTGGTTATCGAAATCCCAAACGCTACATTTTGTATAACAGCCTCATGTCGAAACAGTCTCAACTAATGCTGGAACACAGACATAGACTGCTTGATATTTATCTAATTTCGACCTGAAGACATGTGATCTAGATGACCGTACGATCTCATCAGTGGAATAATTACCCTGCGATGGATACGGTAATTCAATCTGACTTCTGAAGCATTTTACACGGTAAATATATAAACGGATGTGAACTTCAGTCATGTTTAGCTCCATGCAGCTGCCTTGGTCCACGCTCATACAACAGGCGTGTAGGTAATGGAGAAATCATAGCAGGAATCAATAGATTCGTGTGATTTCTCCCACTTAAACACTGTTATGGTTTATATAATAATCTATGTATGACTTTGCATAATGAACAATGATTGATTCAGTTTTACATGGTAAACTGCACGTTCAGAATGGTAAGTGAATTCCTGGTTCAGAATAAACTGCAAAAACACTAGCGTGACGTCATCGCAATAGTTTCACGACGGGTTATCACGCATCGGTGGTCAATTATGTCCCTGCTAGACGTCTGTGTTCTACAGCATTACATTAACATTCGACCGAAACACAGTATCACTGGCTGTTATGGTCCGGCGATACGCATTTAATCCATCGATAGTTTAATTACTTCACTGGATTGTCATTTCGTGAGAAGTTAGATTTCTTTGTAATATATGATAGGTTTGAGTGCTACAAATTTTGTTGACGACGCTGCATTTACTCTTGAAAATAATACAACATGTGTTTTGATATAACTCACCGTATGGCAATAGTTTGGAAACAGTGTCGAATCTTACCTGCAGTTCTGTGTCCTGAGAATAAAAGAGCACACACGTCGTGAACTAGTCAATTGAAACCTCTGCACGTACAAAGGCTTATACAGAATAGATGTTATTATCTATCCATCAGACAACTAACGGTTAACGTCAAGGTCCTCGCTATACCGCACTCAGCTATTAAATGACATTGCAAGTTTAATGACAAGGCCCGTTTGTTAAAAACTATCAGTGTTAGGGTTGACATAATGTAAAACAGCATATGGTACAGCAATGAAAATATAGATCCGTGTCCCAAACGTCGTGTTATAACGAGGACGATTGAGATTAATTGCCTGTACTGTAATTGTTAATGTTTGTGATGGTTGATGTAAATCACAACTGGCGGCAGTAGACAACCTAATACAATTCGTGATGTTAATATCAACGGCAATCACATGCTATCGTATGACGCGAAGTACACACTGTCAGCGTCCCATAAAAACAACAACAAAACGTTATATCTCGTGTTGCATTTCGCAAAATATAAAAGTAAAGAATGTGTTAGGTAATCGGAGACGTTGAGTATTGATTTTGTATTCTGGAAAGGAAACACGAGTAACGTGCACATGTGAAATAATCCTCAAGTCCAATGGATACAAGAAAAGGCTGCGAGGTCTGACAGAGTTTGGTGGCCATTACAGATCTCACAGACAATTGAAATTCAGCTGATCTCATTAACATGCGTCTATGCAAAATCGATATATTTTAATTAATGCAAATTCATATACCGACCAATCTGGTTTGGTTTCTACTTGCAGGAATTGGAGCTGATAGAATTAGTCCAGCTAGGTGCCAGTTGATTATTATGACAAATAGCAGTGTGTGTGCATATTATGATTATTCAAAGAGCTTTCAGTTTTCAAAAGTGAAGTCATCCAATATCTTTTAATTTAATCACTTTTCATATAGCTGTTCAAGATATTTAGAACACATTAAGTGTTACATAAATTCCTTCACCTGTATGAAGTTAAAGACAATAGTGAGTGAGTGAGTATGGTTTTACGCCGCTTTTAGCAATATTCCAGCAATATCACGGCGGGGGACTCCAGAAATGGGCTTCACACATTGTACCCATGTCGGGATTCGAACCCGGGTCTTCGGCGTGACGAGCGAACGCTTTAACCACTAGGCTACCCGACCGCCCCTAAAGACAATAGATCAAACACGGTAGGCTATAGCTAGTTGTCGTGCTGTCAGAATTTGTTACAACCAGGGACCGTTTCTTGAAGGCAAGGGGGCACGGGTGGCCCAGTCGTATTTGCGCCGCGATTCGCTGTGCAGAGTTGCGTCCCTTGGGCACGCCAGAAACCTATGATTGTGGGTTCGAATCCCGGTTCGCCCCGATTATGTTTCTAGGTTTGTCAGCACGTCTGAGACCTGCATCACTTCGGGCTTTCCTCCCACATTAAGCTGACACGCCGTGATACAATTGGAATAATGTTAAAAGCGGCGTTAAACCAAACTCACTCTTGAAGGCGATGTTACGGCTAAGATATTGTCCCTTCTATACTAAGGACATATTGGACAGATTTCTGGATGTATTGAGCTGAATACTGCGCATGTTATAATTATTTGAGTCTTGTTTCAGAAAGCGATCGTAGCACTACGAAGGCGAAAGTAAGAAATGGCTGCGTTTAATATGAAAGAGGTCTCAAGTTACCTTTTGAGGCCTTTGGGATTTTGAGTTATAATTCCGTGTATAATATAACATAGCGATCCCTCGGTCATTAAACTGACTCATCGAAATAAACTGAAAATACTCTTCAATGTCGCGTTAAATCCCCTCTCAACAGTCATGTCTTATCCAACTCACTTAAGTTTTTACAATAAGAGTTGAATGAAATAATAAATATTTGTGTGTTAGTGTATCCAAACGTTGACTGAATTTTACATATAAAACAAACATATATTATGTTTATAGTGATGAAATATCAATTTATGTAAAAAGATCAATTTCAAATCGCCTAAATGACTCTATGATTTTGAGACTAAGATCTTGAATGTTAGTTAAAAATACTTAATACATAAAAATATTTGTCTTTTGTCAAATAATAATATAGTTATCACGAGTGACGTGCTATTTTCATGAAAATACCAAAAGTCAACGCCAGAGAATAACCAGTCTCGATTATCTGCCGAAACAGATTCCATTGTAAGTAAAAGGCAAAACAGCTGTGGAAATTACATGAATGGATCACTGTAAAATCTACAATGACACCAGATATTCGCGGGAACCGTGACGATCCGGGGTAGAATAGGTCTTCAGCAACCCATGCTTGCCGTAAAAGGCGACTATGCTTGTCGTAAGACTCAACTAACGAGATCGAGTAGTCAGATTCGCTGACTTGGTTGATGCATGTCATCGTATCCCAATTGCATAGGTGGGGTCACGGGTGGCCAAGTCGTCTAAGGCGCCGCGATTCGCTGTGCAGAGTTGCGTCCCTTGGGCACACCAGAAACATATGATTGTGGGTTCCTAGGTTTGTCAGCACCATACCCGTGCTCGTGGGTTTCACCGAAGTGGTAAACGTCTAAGACCTGCATCACTTCGGGCTTTCCTCCCACATTTAGCTGACTCGCCGTGATATAACTGGAAAACTGTTAAAAGCGGCGATAAGCCAAACTCACTAACCAATTAACTCACTCACAATTGCATGGATCGATGCTCATGATGTCAGTCACTGGATTGTCTGGTCCAGATTCGATCATTTACAGACCGCCGTCATAAAGCTGGAACATTGCTGAGTGCAACGTTAAACAACAAACAAACAAAACTACAACTCTCCAGTGACTGTATTGTAAACAGGAAGAAACTGACATAGTTAAATATGCTCGATCGGGGCAAGCAGTCACATAATTAAAACCAGAATGTGGATAATGTCATAGTGTGACTGTACACATACCATCAACGATATCGTTTATAACAATCAATCGATAGTTAGATCTGTTTACATGAAACAATCCATCTGTGTACTGACATCTAGATAGTTATACCTTTCGTGCAAATCTCGCAATGCATATAACAAAATACAATGAGGAGAGAGCAATATTGTTTCAGACATGCCCAATCAGGGCCGGCAATCACATAAACGTAGCCCTGAACGTGGATGACTTTAAAAAATATGTGTGACTGTATACACACCTCATCTATGATACATGAGTCAAACAAGGCAAGTGGCATCGATCACCGCTTTTAACAAAGTGTTCGATCTTCAAGATAAGTTACTGCACCAACTGATTCCTCCGTGTCTCCGTACATGCTTGAGGCAGAAGCTTGTCCCATCCGGGCACCGCATCATGTGTCCGCTCATGTCCGCAGATGTCCACACAGCCGTGAATACCCCTGTGTTACTACTGGTGGTTTTACATGGACGCGTGCCAGTCGTAGCATAGACTAACATTTAGCCCAAAAAATAAAGTTATCTAATCTAAAAATATATAGCCACAAAATATTCAGTAAAATTCAAACAGAGCCAAACAATGCTTAACATAATTTAATATAGACTTGCCAAATCATTCTAGATTTGATTCCTTTTTTATTATATTCTCCAAGGTCTGAAAGATAGTCTAGCCGCAGTGCTGTGGCTGTTTTAGGAAACACGGCAAAAATAAGCTGCGCAGATTCCCCTCGGTCTATCGGGTCGTTTCGATAAAGATCTCGAAGCCTTATTAATTACACCGAACGCTGATGTCATTCAGATCACGTTAGATAATTCGAGGGAATCAATATTTCTGTTGTCCGATTTAGTAATGATTCACTCGTAACTCCCATGTTGTGAAGTACTTGACAGCTACGACAAAGATTGGACGAAGTACGACGTGTGACCCAATGTCAGTTGTTCTGGCGACCCGGACGCATGTGGCCTACCCTCCTGAAGACCAGAGTGGATGCAAGACAAGGACTCATTTGTATATGTAGCAATGAGGGTCACGTGTCTATATCGCCATATTATCCTGTTGATTGCATATCGGACACACATCTCTTAACCGCATTGGTCTCAGAATGAGACACCGGAAGTTGTAGTATTTACTTCCGGATTCCAGACCGACGGGTTTCCTCGAAACTGATTCTGATGTGGACGGCTTCTCTGCCTTTATGATGATGTAAGCATCTGAAGTTTGATCATGACTCTTACTAGCAAGTGGATTTAACGCGTCTTAATATAACATTTACGTGGTGTCCATTACACCATCTGAATGTAACATCTGAGAAAGCCTAACTGCACCATTTTAGGGCCTGTGGGTGAAATGGGATTTTCTCCCATGTTCGGTATCGAACTCGGTCTTCGGCGTAATGGTCGAACACTTGAACCAACAGACTATCAAATCGCACTTGAATCACTTTTGGCTTTCCTCCTGACATGCCATGACATAACTAAATTATTGTAGAAGATTGATAACCAAGCACTTACACTACACTAATATCACACTCGATTGGTGACTCAAATAATGTCAAAAGCAGGTCAACGACTCTTTTTTTAGACTATACGTCCGACGTGTCTCAGGCGCAGACCAAGTCTAAACTGAACTCAGATTTTTCACGATCGATTGAATGTTCACAACCCCTGCATCAGACCCAGTGATTGGCCATTGTAATATTTTAATGGCTACAAATCTAATAATTGTCCCTTGGCATCCTGGTCATTCCCTGTCCAACATGACTCTCAACCAAGGTCATAGCTGACCAGGGTGGCCCTTTGAGGTGTCTGCTCCCTCATAGTTATTTTAACTTGTTTAACTTGGTTCCACTGGTCAGTATGTACTTACCCAGGTATTGCGTGTCTATCACCTACTTGACCAATGTCGCCTTATCTGTGAGGGTTAATGTTGAAGCCTTGATCGGTACATTTTCTATGGGGAAAGCCACCTGCCTATTACTGCCTTTGAGTCACGAATGTCATCTATACAATGAAGCTGCTTTCCCATCTGCGAGTATGATTAGCCGGACAAAGGTTTCTATCAGCCAGTATATAATTAGTTGGGAGAGCAATCTGGCACAATTAGAAGGGATGCAATCTAACCAACCCCATATATCTTATACGATCGGGGATATCAGAAACTGACTTCATGGAAGTAAAAAGTCAGTTAGTGAGTTAATTATTTATTCGTTAGTATGTTTTTGAGTGAGTGAGTGAGTATGTTTTTTACGCCACTTTTAGCAATATTACAGCACTATCGAGGCGGGTGACCCTAGAAATTGGCTTCACATTGTTCCTATGTAGGAAATCGAACCCGGGTCTTCGGCGTGACGAGCGAACGCTTTAACCACAAGGCTACCCCACCGCCCCATGAAGTTTATTTTGATTATTCGTTGCTGCCCACACCGGTAGCATCCGTCACTAACACATGCAAAGGCAAGTCACGTGTTCACCTGAAAAACAAACACCGGACAATTGCATCCGGCGTCATGTTTTGTATACTCAGAGTCACGTCATGTTTTGTGTACTCAGAGTCACGTCATGTGTTAAACATTATTTGCGAAACGCTGAAGAAATTCATTTTAAGCAAACACACATTCTTTGAAGTTTTTCTAATCAAAACCACCCAATGATCATATTTGTTTGTGAGTAATGACCATTTGCCTTTGGAGAATAGACACGGACTTAGCGCTTGAGGACTTGGCTTTCCGAGACACAGTGGTAGGACTACAAGAACACAGAAGTAGGAATACAAGAAAACAGCCTAAGGTGAAGGAATAGGGAAATATAGGCATAGCTATAAAAGATCACAGGTGCAGGAATAGAGGAATACAGGCATATGAATATACCAACTATAGACCACGGAGGCGTATTAATAATAACGCGACTAAAGCCATTCTCTATTCGTAAGAAATCTCTGCCAAAAGCAGAGTTGTTTGTACGATTCCGACAATATCATGATCATGTGTTTATGAATCACTATCAAACAGTGATGATACCAAGTGTTCGCGAAAAGCTGTGCGTATCTTGCCCCAAAGGTGGCACCCGTCACAAACACACGAAAAGGCAAGTCAATTGTTCACCCGAAAAAGACACGGGGAAATATGGTACAAGTCAAAATAAGGAATTGCACCGCGCATAATTCCTGTCACTGATGCTTCAAATTTAGAAATGTCCTCCACATGTCTATCATAAAGCTTTTTGAAAGTTTTATTGAGGCCTTGAATGTTGTAATCTTGATAAACAAACTTCTGGGAAGTGGTGAAATGTCGACACCAAAGGCTGGAGATGCAAGATATAGCTCGACATGAAGGGAAAGCTGAAGTCATCCCTCCTGTCACACAGTCTTGTGGAGAATGCTTTCTGACTCCGAATCTTTATGCACAGATCTAAATATGAAACAGATGAAGCGGTCTCACTGTTCTCCTTTATTTCTAGTTCAGGTGAGTAAATCATTTAGTGAGTGAATATGTTTTTATGCCGCTTTTGGCAATATTCCAACAATATCAAGGCGGGGGACACCAGAAATGGGCTTCACACATTGCACCCATGTTGGGAATAGAACCCGGGCCTTCGGCGTGACGAGCGAACGCTTTAACCACTAGGCTACCCTACAGCCCCGTAAATCAGTGGAAGGGAATTGGTTATTTTACAGTTATTCACGATATCGGATTATCGATATACCTGAAGCTTGAGTTCAACTTCTTGGCCAAATGACAAAATGTTGACTTTGCCAATCCATCCAAACAAAAGGAAGATCCGGAGTAGAATATATAGGTCCTCAGCAACCCATGCTTGCCGTAAAAGGCGACTTACAGGATCGGGTGGGCAGGCTCGCTGACTTGGTTGATGCAGGTCAATTCGTATCCCAATTGCATGGATCGATGTTCATGATGTCAATTACTGGATTGTTTGGTCCTGACTCGAGTATTTACAGACCGCCGTCATATAGCTGGAATATTGCTGATCGCGGAGTTAAAAAACAAACAAAGAAACAGGAATAGGAATTAAATAACAGGCGTAGTAATACAAGAACACATGTGTTTTAATACAAGCAATATGCGTAGGAATACAAGTGAGTTCAGGCAGAACGCCTGTGTAATGCGAAGTCCCAGGGATAACATTCAGGCTCTTGGGAAGCATAGACATGGGCATAGAGGATCAATTTACGACCATTGCCATAATACTTTGAAAGGAACTATACGACCCTGCTCGATAAACCTGAAGCTTATCACGAGGTCTAAAAGGGCACTGGTTCATAATGCACAGTTTGTCTTGCAATAACGGATGCTAAGTGGGATTCAGTATACCATTTCTCAAATAAAATGTTTATTGTTATGAATAATAATGTGCAAAATGTTTTTATAACGTTTCCCCTTTGGAAAAATACATTACCACTTCCGTAATGAATGGAGCAGATGCACCAAGGAAGATGAGATATTTACACAAGAAAGCATAAAGTTACAGTATTAATGCCCAGGATTTAGTGAGCAGAAAGTTAAACACTCACCATATGCATTAACGTGTCAATAACAGTGGGTCGGTTATACTTGCTGCTTCCGTTCTAAAGCGCGTGTAAACAGCATAGACAACTGAGATTCCAAATGAATTTTCCTACCATTAATCTACCATCACATCAAGGTTAGCCATGCTAGACGAGAAAACCATCTGTTTCTACCACAAGATCCAATTCCGTATCAGCAAAGATCACCCATGCACAACGATGATACGAAACGAACATAATCCGTATGATATGACCTGTTTTATGCATCATCGTCACGAGACTGGCATACGCTTGGTGTAAGATTGTTGGTGTGTGGGTACTAAACTAACAAACAAACCAGCGCCCCAGTGCAAACGGGCATTGCTCCTGTATTTTTATAATTTGCGTTTTTGGCATATCTTCACGCAGACGTATCATCCGATTTGGATGTTAGCCGGCTATAAGGCTTCACGTAGAGAATGTATATGTACGTAAATTACGCGTATGTATAACATGTGGGCAGTGTACATATGCATAAGTATAACATGTGGGCAGTGTACACATGCTTATGTGTAACATGTGGGCATTGTACATGTGCATATGTATAACATGTGGGCAGTGTACATATGCATATGTATAACATGTGGGCAGTGTACACATGCTTATGTGTAACATGTGGGCAGTGTGCATATGTGTAACTTGTGGGCAGTGTACATATGCCTATGTGTAACATGTGGGCAGTGTACATATGCATATGTATAACATGTGGGCAGTGTACACATGCTTATGTGTAACATGTGGGCAGTGTACATATGCATATGTATAACATGTGGGCAGTGTACACATGCTTATGTGTAACATGTGGGCAGTATACATATGCCTATGTATAACATGTGGGCAGTACACATATGCCTATGTATGACATGTGGTTAGCGTACAAATGCCTATGTATAACATGTGGGCAGTGCACAAATGCATATGTATAGCATGTGGGCAGTAAACATATGCATATGTATAACACGTGGGCAGTGTACATATGCCTATGTGTAACATGTGGGCAGTGCACAAATGCATATGTATAGCATGTGGGCAGTGTACATATGCCTATGTGTAACATGTGGGCAGTGTACATATGCCTATGTGTAACATGTGGGCAGTGTACATATGCCTATGTGTAACATGTGGGCAGTGTAAATATGCATAATATAACACGTGGGCAGTGTACACATACATATGTATAACATGTTGACCAATATTACCGATGTGACGTAGAAGGAAGAGGCGGGACAAGCTCACTTTTTGGCCGGTGTCCCGGTATAAACTCTCCCCGTACAAATTCTCCCCCTGTTTTTTGAGGATTGCGCGAACCTTTCAGAACTTGCCATGAAGGTTATCAGATGTTTGTGACGAATGCAAAACAATTCATAGACAACGGAAGGATAAAACGTGTTTGTGAGGCTGGTTTTAGACTGAGATTTTCATGAATCGTTTTCTTATGAAAAGGATGAAGTCTTTGACACAGGCTGATGGAGATGCAGATGTAACAACAGAGGACAAAACATTATGTTGATTCACGGACTTGCCCCTACTCGCACTTTCATTTGAAGTTTAACACATCGGCCTTTTCACTCATTTCAGACATATGTATGCTTTATTTGATCATGTCAGAAGTCCTATTGTAAAGTGAGTGTGTGAGTTGGGTTACCGCCGCTTTTAACAGTCTTCCAGTTATATCACGGCGTGTCAGCTTAATGTGGGAGGAAAGCCCCAAGTGATGCAGGTCTCAGACATTTACCACTTCGGTGAAACCCACGAGCACGGGCATGGTGCTGACAACCTAGAAACATAATCGGGGCGAACCGGGATTCGAACCCATAATCATAGGTTTCTGGCGTGCCCAAGGGACGCAACTCTGAACAGCGAATTGCGGCGCCTTAAACAAATGAACCACCCGTGCCCCCAATTGTAAAGAAGAACAGGACTAGCTGTTAGTCATTTAAAGCTGTCTGATAATTTTCATACCAATATTTAAATTTTTTCCACAACTTTCAAAGTACCCATAACCATTGGCCAAAACGAGCCCTTGTCCTTGCTCGTCCTTTACTTGCTCATACTTTGTAATTCTTTGAATAAATAAAATATACCACTCTCGGCAAGCATATTTCTACTTAAAACTTTAAATTGTTTCTCGTTTCTAAAGGTCCATTAAGCAACTACATTGGATGTTAACACAATGAATAATGTCAACGTCAGAGAATCTCGATTATCCGTCGAAACAGATAAATTTGAACTGAAAGGCAACATAGTAATAGAAATAGTATGAATGAATCATTGAGGATCATTGTAGGCACCAGGTGTTCGCGAAAAGGCTAAGCATGTCTTGCCCTACCACTAGCACCCACTACTCAATTTGCACACAAAAGGAAGTGTTTGTTTGTTTCCTCACGCCGCACAGCGAATGTTTTCCCAACCTGCATTAGCCAGCAGGCACTGAATTAAAATCCCGTCCTTGCCAAAGATCAACCTACTGGAATGTCTGATAACATCAAGATGCGTTCAAATAATCCCAGCCAGGACCGTGTGACTGCGTGCAAGATGCTGTGAGCTGTGTGCAGCAGCCTGATTTCATTACGCCCAACAACACCGTTATTGGAATACCTCTTGCAGACAATGAACCATTACCAGGAATGGGGGAATGGGTAGTTCAGTGGTTAAAGTGTTCGCTCGGCACTCCGAAAACCCGGGTTTTATTTCACACATGGGTACAATATGTGAAGCTAAGCGTGAAAAGTGATGGCACGCCCCAGGGAGAATTAGATGACGTCACTGTTGCTCGTAAACCCTCCCCACCCCACCCAACCCCCGCCCTTACCCTCCTTTTTGACATTTGCTGACTGCCCCATAAAGATATTTTTTTCCACGAGATTGAGTGAATGTTTTAGAAAGCCACAGACAGCTATACATTATTAATCCATGTAGATCTATTAATATAATCGATTCTTGGTCAGACAAACAAACGGTTGAAAGTATGAAAGGTATTTCATATTTTTAATCCTAATACGCACCTGTTTCCTTAAAAAAGTACCTTAAAAGGGTGCTAAGTTCGAGCAAAATGGCAGTCCTATCTTGGTTAACGGAGTTCAAACAGGAATTTGTCAGCCAGCTTAATTCGTATGATGAATGCGTATCAGTCCATCTAGGTAAGGTCCGTAATTACACAGAGACAATGTTTCAGGTTCAGACATGACACTTATTACTATGTCTAGACAGATTCGTCTCCTTTACCTGACAGTATTGCTGGTCTCTGTATCATATCGGTATATCAAGAACTGACCAGTAATGTCAATAGGAAAGCATGGAGTTACATGACACTCGATGCCACGCCAGATGAGACATTGTCACGATCACAACCTTATTATTGCCACCTATACTATTCAAAAGAAGTTAAGGACCACCCGATTCATTATTACTATTGTTAATCTGCCATGGCAGGACTGATGATCTATAGGCATGTGAAATAAGAGGGTAGACTTTAACTTCTTTTGAGTAGTATATTATAACGCGCACATGATGCTGTGCTGCGTAGTTGTATCTGTATGCTTTGTACCATCTACTGGTCTCTAATACACAGCTACGACCATTCCTTCATAACGCTCTAACAGAGTCTCGTGTTGGCATTCACAAACTCAGGTTGGTCTTAGGACTTAACATATTTTGTTGACCCCCCCTTTTTTATGCCCCCCCCCAAAAAAAAAAAAAAAATAAATATATATATATATATATATATATATATATATATATATATATATATATATATATATATATATATATATATATATATATATATATAAAAATAAATAAATAAATAAATAAATAATACGTATAACCCTTTTCATGATTCCCCTGCCATATAATACATTTTCAGTCTCTAAATAATGTTCCCCAATCTAACCCATCCTTCCCTACGGGTCTCTATGTCCCAGGTAGTTTAGTAATCCAACTGCATCTGTCTGTACAGCCGCTGGATTGGATAGTAGAGTTGGAATCAGCTCTCGAAATAATCCTATTATTAATTGTATATGTTCATTTTGTCACTGACTAATTAGATTTAGACACATATTATTCTTCGTCTTCAATCTGAGTTAATTCCCCTGTTAACATGCACGCTGACAATATTTGGAGACATGGTTTCGTAGCTAAAGTGGTTGGAACTAATTTGGACTCGGAATCGCCACGGGAGTTATCCATTAACAGCAGCCAGTAGAAGGTCATTCGACAAAGGGGAAAGTGAACATCGGTCAGACAATCAGACCTCCTGCGGAATTACTCACGTTGCTCGGAAGGAAGAGATTTTCTATTTGAGCGAAAGATTATACCGGATCGTCTTCAGTTAGCGCAGTTTTCAAAATGGCGTCCAGCAACGTTGGACCGTGCCGTTATAGTGAGATGTACAATAAAACTGGAACGTGGCTCTAATCATGTGGACGTTATGGGTGGGTTTTAATTATAATCGTCTGGCAGACGGACCAGTATCGTCCTGTATCATGTTGGGTCGAAAATTGTGTGTCTCACTTTACATTGTGAGGTGATGTGAGGTGATGTGAGGTGAGGTGAGGTGAGGTGAGGATTGGTGAGGTGAGGTGAGGTGAGGTGAGGTGAAGATGCTGCACTTACATTGAATATGTGCCTGCTTGTACCAGTCCGGACTAATGCTGGTTTTACAGTGCTAAAATATCAAGCGTCAGGCAGGGTAACAACAAGTACCACTATTTAACGTCTTTTTGGTATGACGCGGCCGGGGCTCGCATCATCGACCTTCTGCCGCCCGGGTACGGTGTAGCCGCTGCACCACGGAGACGGCCTACGTGGATGTATGGACGTGGAATTATAGCGGAGGTTGGGTCTCCTTTATCAGTTCTATAATGGCCTCCAGTGACGTTACATCATACCGTCACAATGTGTTTATTACGTTGATGATATATCAATGGTTATACAAGCTAGATGAATCGCGTACAGTGAACCCCGTTAGTCCGAACCCCGTTATTTCAAACAACCCCACAATACGGACGAGTACCGTTGGGATCATGCGTCTATGTACAGGGATATTACTTAATATATTTTTTCATTATTAGGGAAATTTGTTAATCCGTCCGTTTTAATAGAGTTCCATTGTATATGTTTCATAAGTTGTAATTCATAGATATGATCGAAAGTTGTGAGAGTATTAAGACGGTACTCATATGCTGCACCTTGAATATGACAGTAGTCATCCTCTTAATGGGTTTAAATTAAGTTATATAACATAGTAGGTTTCTCTTTTCCTTTAAATGACGTGTTCCTTTTAAACGTGGGGGGGGGGGGGGGGGGGGGGGGGGTGTGTGTAGGGGATGGGGTGTGTGGCATTCTAGTTTCCTCACATGTTTACAGCGTCATTTAGTTTCCAATTATGTGAGTAAAGAAACGCCCCCAACAGAGGTCATTGCAAGCAGTGCATCGTGAGTGTCGGTTCTTTATGCAATCAACCATCTCCATTAGCATCATCGAAACTGCTTGCAGACCATATAGCCAGTACTCAGTGACCGCAACCAAATGTGTAATTTAATAACACTCAAGAACCTTCGCAACCACCTCAACCCTGCGGGTGATCCAAATCCGCGTTGTATTGGATACTAACTAAACACGATGAAACGCACAGAAACGTATGGTCACCTTGCCTGGTTCAGGTTCATTCGAATTAAGCTGCATATACTCGAACTTAACAGGTGTCAGTTTTATATCTTTTTGAATACACGCACCACCTGTTAACATTTTCAATTTTTATTTACAGTGATGAGAAAAGATGTTTTTTAACAACAACATGCCGATAAGGATGGATGTTGATATATGAGTCACGCAGGCATTAGATCACAACTTTGGTGGAATCTCCGAGCACGGGTACGGCGATGACAGACATAGAAACAGAATCAGGGAGAATTTGAGATTCGAGAACACAATCACAGGTTCCTGACGTTGCTAAGGGACGCAACTGTACAGCGAATTGCGGCGCCTGAGACAGCTGGTCCACCCGTACACCCTTGGGTATTCGAGGTAGCACCATATGTACGTTCAATTTGAAATTCCGTGGAGTTCCAATGAGGTGAACGTTGTATAAAAATGTATTTTTTTATTTGAGAACCGTGCATCTAGAGGGGAATGAGGTGGGTTTAATGCCAAGATAATTCAGTTATACCATGGCGTGTCAGCTTAATCAGTTCAAAAATGAATCTGCTAGGCCACCTTCTTTGCTTTAAACATTTGTAGTGAGTGAACACTCAAGTCGATGACACAATTCACAATTTCTTTGGCACCTGCTGGTGATAAACCCATTTGAGATAAATGGTATCAGTCATATGTGTGACATTGAATTCCAGGTCCGTGATTGGTTACTTCATGGCGATGACCTAAGGTCAGATTATGACGGACTACTTTTCTGATTGTACGTCATTGAAACGTTCCTCATCGTTCAGTCGAATTTACCTACTTCTGTGTCGAAACGTTAAGATTTTAGAGTGTTTGCATTACCTTCATAGCCTTGATAACCCACAGATATGTCGGGAACGTTTTTGTGGAGGGTCACACTTGGCCTGAGTAGCAAGCAGAAAGCCGGGCGACTTCACACGCGACTGTTGTGTTATGTATCCATGCGCCGATGCGAAAAAAACAAATGTGCTTCCATTTGATGCAAAAATAGTGCGATTTTTGTGTGTGTAAGAAACAGATTACTGAACCAATGACTGTCATAGATATTTTATCCTACAACTCGTTTCATAAGATTTGGGCTCTCTCCAGCTCTTTTGATACGTTTTGAAACACCTCGGTGTAAGTTTAATACATGTAGTATCTGACAGACCTGGTGTACTAATCTCTGTCTACACTGTACATCACTGGAGGTCCATGACACCTCGAAATTATTGACAGCATTAAAGAGTCGTGTGAAACAAACCTGTTTTGAATTACAAATACTGATTTGGTCTGGAAGCGAAGTGCCAAGGGGTACCTAGAAGACTTAATGTTCTCGTAAAGGACACTGTGTACTTAGCTGAGACTTGATGGAAAGGCTACATACACAACGATCACCCAACGGCGTCTGGGGAGAAGGGAATCGGATTACAAAGACAAAGAAAACAAACATGGGGATTTGCAAATAAATGATTCGGTGTACAAATGTAACTGTCCATATGCTCATGTTGGTTCACCATTTGAGTAGTATTACCAGGTTTCTGGTTTCTTGTCAGTGGTGGCAATGACTGAGGATATGGTTGAGTGAGTGAGTGAGTGAGTGAGTTGGGTTTAACGTCGCTTTTATCAGTATTACAGTTATATCGCGGCGTGTCAGCTTAATGTGGGAGGAAAGCCCGAAGTGATGCAGGTCTCAGACGTTTACCACTTCGGTGAAACCCACGAGCACGGGTATGGTGCTGACAAACCTAGAAACATAATCGGGGCGAACTGGGTTGAAGGTGAGGTGGAGCAGGGTTTAACGTCGCGTCCAAGATTATTGTACTTGCGTGTACGTGCATGCACGTGTCTGTTTGGCTGTTTGTACTAGTCAGGAATGATGCCGATTGATAGTGCTAGCCCACTGAGATACGATGCCGCAGTTTAACATGAATAACCCACTCAGACACAGTGTACTGACTGCGAGCCGACCCGTCCTTGTTTTAGCCCCTTAATGCCGAGCGCCAGACAGGGTAACAACAAGTGCCATCTTTTAACGTCTTTTGGTATGACGCGGCCGGGGATCGAACCCCGACTTCCGCTCTTAGGACAGACGCTATATACCAACATACACTTGGACCAAACATTGTTCCTAAATGTGATAATGAAACTTGTTCGATCTACCAATTGTGCAATGTGTACAATGAACACAATTTCAAAAGTGTAATAATTTGGAAAGTTTTAAAATTTTAATGTTCTTTTCTTGAAAATGCATAATGTTATTAATTAATTCATAAATGTTAGCCACGTGGTACTTCCTTGATATTTCGCCATGAGTGTTGGTGAGTCTTTGAAGTGATTCCATTTAATGCTTGGACATTTCTACACATATCTAACGGTCGTGGTGCTGACAGATGAGCCCAATTCTCCTTCTCATGAAAGTTCTCAAGGAATGGTTTCTCAGATTCCTGATATCAGTCGGCACGGGGTCGTCAATTACCCGTGCAATAAATGCTTCGTTGGTTTGTGTCTTGAAGATTCCGAGCGGATATAGATAGCAGGCACTGCTGCAAGCCTCTAGAATGGCTAAAGGTCAAACCGGAGGTTAAGGAGAGAAACGGGAAAAAGAGATATCACTTTTTGATTGGTTTGTATGGATGATCTGCCGCATTGAGTACAAGATAACTTCCGCACTGGCGTTGGAATTCATGTAAGGTTGTAAAGGGCTGAAACGAATTAATCTTTACATCTTGAAGATGCCTTTTGGTGCTTCTAATAACATGTGATCACGTTAGAAATATTCATTTGCAGACTAATATCCCATTTAAAACTTTATTTATCAGATGTTAAAAGGAAATGCTGCTATGTTCATTATCGTTTCATTCTTAGTTTCATATCGATTTGGTTCATTTATAGCTGTATTACGTTTGACTTTAATATTTCTTCCTCGTATGAGCCCGTTGAGGATAAGGACTTATCACCGACTGTTTCTGTTTTAAAGCCATGTTTAATCAACTGATACAAACATCCACTTGAAGAAACACTCAAATGTTGTGACATTCATTCGTGAAGCATCTGATGATGCTTTGACGAGAATACTGGGTGATCATACACGACAAAATTATTGTTATTATGTTGATTAAATACAGGACATTGTCGTTTAGATTTCACAACACGTTTGTGAAAGGTGAGAAGCTGGTGGTGAATGAACGTAAAAGGACAAATTCCAATCTGTATAGTTCTATGTTCAAATCAGAGCCAGCGTTTCGTCCACTTGATGTCCATCTTGAAGGTATTCATTGTCACAGATCTACGTGTAACACTGTATTTGAGCGAAATCTCCCAAGAGACACATTGAAGCTACATTGTTCGTACCGCAATTATTATGTTATCCATATTAGCTGAATAAAGAATTGTACTGTACATAACGACGGCAACATCAGAACCCAGACATCATAACCTCGTAGTTAGGACAGTGTTAAGTGAACAGTATGATACTTCAATGCGTTTAAAATAGTACATGTCTGGTTGGTTGGTTGGTTTGTTGTTTAACGCCGCACTCAGCAATATTCCAGCTATATGACGGCGGTCTGTAAATAATCGAGTCCTGACCAGACAATCCAGTGATTGACATCATGAGCATCGATCCACGCAATTGGGATCGATGACATGCATCAACCAAGTCAGCGAGCCTTAACACCCGATCCTGTTAGTCGCCTTTTACGACAAGCATAGTCGCTTTTTACGGCAAGCATGGGTTGCTGAAGACCTATTCTACCCCGAATCTTCACGGTCCACATGCATGTCTGAGTGAGTGAGTTGGGATTAACGCCGCTTTTAACAGTATTCCAGTTATATCACGGCGTGTCACCTTAAATACCGAAGTAATGCAGGTCTCAGACGTTTACCACTTTGGTGAAACCCTAGAGCACGGGTATGGTGCTGACAAACTTAGAAACATAATCGGGGCGAATAGGGATTCGAACCCACAACCATAGGTTTCTGGCGTGCCCAATCGCGGCGCCTTAGACGACTTGTCTGACTTAATGAAAATGAACAGGGCATCCGTCAGTGAAGAAAGGAAAGATGATTAAGTCTGCCAGGTAAATGTTCTGATGTTTAAACAGAAGGGTGCATCATCATGTCAAACACAAGCACGTCCAGAAACAACTGTGTGAACGGCAATTTATCATCTGTCATTGTCGAAGATAATGACTGCTGCAGACATGGTACGCATTTGTTGTAGCTTTATAATCCATTCCTCCGAACAAACGAAATAACAATTATGAAAACTGATAAAAGTTTCATTTATTTTTTTATCGAAGTTGAAAATAGCCGGCTGGTACTGAATTATGGTTTCCCGAAAGCAATAAAAGCACACAATTTGTTTTAAATAGTTTCTAAGTAAATAACTGGTAAGACTCCATGCCTACAAAACCACACTAACAGTGTGTATGATGCTGTCAGTTCCAGTACCAGGCATCCGTAGTACACTCAACCACGCGCGATAACACCAGCACCATCAGTGAGGTCTGTCTTCACGTTATTCTCATCACATCTCTTTCGTTAAAGGGACTCGTCCAGCACTTGTATAGTCTTATGTGTACCAGATATTAATATGCCTAGAAATGAGTATATATACTCACCGACAAAAGAAACGTGAATACCATCTATGTTGGTTAATATATGAAAAAATACTCATATTCAAGAGAAATGAGTTTGAATCGACGCACAAACGAACATACTGGTATGTTGTGTGAATCGACACTTATGAACGCATCACATATGACGTCACAGACCCATGACTCGAGATGCAACATCTGTCTCGTGCAGCGTTAGCGTGTAAAGTTTGGAAAACACGTGCAGCATATTGTTATAGAAATAAAGAAACTCTGGTAACACTTGACCGATTGTTAGTTTTGTCATTAAATGGTACACACTGGAACATCTCTTCTTAACGTACATACATCTCTTTATGATATTATGATTCACGTTTCTTTTGGTGCTGAGTATATCTCTGCTTTTTGTGAAAGCCCCGCAGTTGTACACGTTCGTGCGTATCTCCGATGTATGTCAATGTTACATAGTCTTTCTACCTGTCACTGGGTAGTATATGTGAATGTTACATAGTCTGTCTACCTGTCACTGGGTAGTATATGTGAATGTTACATAGTCTGTCTACCTGTCACTGGGTAGTATATGTGAATGTTACATAGTCTGTGTACCCGTCACTGGGTAGTATATGTGAATGTTATATAGTCGGTCTACCCGTCACTGGGTAGTATATGTGAATGTTACATAGTCTGTGTACCCGTCACTGGGTAGTATATGTGAATGTTATATAGTCGGTCTACCCGTCACTGGGTAGTATATGTGAATGTTACATAGTCTGTCTACCCGTCACTGGGTAGTATATGTGAATGTTACATAGTCTGTCTACCTGTCACTGGGTAGTATATGTGAATGTGACACAGTCTGTCTACCTGTCACTGGGTAGTATATGTGAATGTTACATAGTCTGTCTACCTGTCACTGGGTAGTATATGTGAATGTTACATAGTCTGTCTACCCGTCACTGGGTAGTATATGTGAATGTTACATAGTCTGTCCACCTGTCACTGGGTAGTATATGTGAATGTTACATAGTCTGTCTACCTGTCACTGGGTAGTATATGTGAATGTGACATAGTCTGTCTACCCGTCACTGGGTAGTATATGTGAATGTTCCATAGTCTGTCTACCTGTCACTGGGTAGTATATGTGAATGTTACATAGTCTGTCTACCTGTCACTGGGTAGTATATGTGAATGTTACATAGTCTGTCTACCCGTCACTGGGTAGTATATGTGAATGTTACATAGTCTGTCTACCCGTCACTGGGTAGTATATGTGAATGTTCCATAGTCTGTCTACCCGTCACTGGGTAGTATATGTGAATGTTACATAGTCTGTCTACCTGTCACTGGGTAGTATATGTGAATGTTACAAAGTCTGTCAATCTGTCTCTGGGTAGTTTTGTGAATGTTACATAGATCTGTCTACCTGTCACTGGGTAGTATATGTGAATGTTACATAGTCTGTCCACCTGTCACTGGGTAGTATATGTGAATGTTACATAGTCTGTCTACCCGTCACTGGGTAGTATATGTGAATGTTCCATAGTCTGTCTACCCGTCACTGGGTAGTATATGTGGATGTTACATAGTCTGTCTACCTGTCACTGGGTAGTATATGTGAATGTTACATAGACTGTCAATCTGTCTCTGGGTAGTTTTGTGAATGTTACATAGACTGTCCACCTGTCACTGGGTAGTATATGTGAATGTTACATAGTCTGTCTACCTGTCACTGGGTAGTATATGTGAATGTTACATAGACTGTCTATATGTCACTGGGTAGTATATGTGAATGTTACATAGACTGTCAATCTGTCACTGGGTAGTATATGTGAATGTTACATAGACTGTCTATATGTCACTGGGTAGTATATGTGAATGTTACATAGACTGTCTACCTGTCACTGGGTAGTATATGTGAATGTTACATAGACTGTCAATCTGTCACTGGGTAGTATATGTGAATGTTACATAGACTGTCCACCTGTCACTGGGTAGTATATGTGAATGTTACATAGTCTGTCTACCTGTCACTGGGTAGTATATGTGAATGTTACATAGACTGTCTATATGTCACTGGGTAGTATATGTGAATGTTACATAGTCTGTCAATCTGTCTCTGGGTAGTTTTTGTGACTGTTACATAGATCTGTCTACCTGTCACTAGGTAGTATATGTGAATGTTACATAGATCTGTCTACCTGTCACTGGGTAGTATATGTGAATGTTACATAGACTGTCCACCTGTCACTGAGTAGTATATGTGAATGTTACATAGATCTGTCTACCTGTCACTGGGTAGTATATGTGAATGTTACATAGATCTCTCTACCTCTCACTGGGTAGTATATGTGAATGTTACATAGACTGTCCACCTGTCACTGGGTAGTATATGTGAATGTTACATAGTCTGTCTACCCGTCACTGGGTAGTATATGTGAATGTTCCATAGTCTGTCTACCTGTCACTGGGTAGTATATGTGAATGTTACATAGTCTGTCTACCTGTCACTGGGTAGTATATGTGAATGTTACATAGACTGTCAATCTGTCTCTGGGTAGTTTTGTGAATGTTACATAGATCTGTCTACCTGTCACTGGGTAGTATATGTGAATGTTACATAGACTGTCTATATGTCACTGGGTAGTATATGTGAATGTTACATAGACTGTCAATCTGTCTCTGGGTAGTTTTTGTGAATGTTACATAGATCTGTCTACCTGTCACTAGGTAGTATATGTGAATGTTACATAGATCTGTCTACCTGTCACTGGGTAGTATATGTGAATGTTACATAGACTGTCCACCTGTCACTGAGTAGTATATGTGAATGTTACATAGATCTGTCTACCCGTCACTGGGTAGTATATGTGAATGTTACATAGATCTGTCTACCTCTCACTGGGTAGTATATGTGAATGTTACATAGACTGTCCACCTGTCACTGGGTAGTTTTTTGAATGTTACATAGATCTCTCTACCTGTCACTGGGTAGTATATGTGAATGTTACATAGACTGTCAATCTGTCTCTGGGTAGTTTTTGTGAATGTTACATAGTCTGTCTACCCGTCACTGGGTAGTATATGTGAATGTTACATAGATCTGTCTACCTGTCACTGGGTAGTATATGTGAATGTTACATAGTCTGTCTACCCGTCACTGGGTAGTATATGTGAATGTTACATAGTCTGTCTACCCGTCACTGGGTAGTATATGTGAATGTTCCATAGTCTGTCTACCCGTCACTGGGTAGTATATGTGAATGTTACATAGTCTGTCTACCTGTCACTGGGTAGTATATGTGAATGTTACAAAGTCTGTCAATCTGTCTCTGGGTAGTTTTGTGAATGTTACATAGATCTGTCTACCTGTCACTGGGTAGTATATGTGAATGTTACATAGTCTGTCCACCTGTCACTGGGTAGTATATGTGAATGTTACATAGTCTGTCTACCCGTCACTGGGTAGTATATGTGAATGTTCCATAGTCTGTCTACCCGTCACTGGGTAGTATATGTGGATGTTACATAGTCTGTCTACCTGTCACTGGGTAGTATATGTGAATGTTACATAGACTGTCAATCTGTCTCTGGGTAGTTTTGTGAATGTTACATAGACTGTCCACCTGTCACTGGGTAGTATATGTGAATGTTACATAGTCTGTCTACCTGTCACTGGGTAGTATATGTGAATGTTACATAGACTGTCTATATGTCACTGGGTAGTATATGTGAATGTTACATAGACTGTCAATCTGTCACTGGGTAGTATATGTGAATGTTACATAGACTGTCTATATGTCACTGGGTAGTATATGTGAATGTTACATAGACTGTCTACCTGTCACTGGGTAGTATATGTGAATGTTACATAGACTGTCAATCTGTCACTGGGTAGTATATGTGAATGTTACATAGACTGTCCACCTGTCACTGGGTAGTATATGTGAATGTTACATAGTCTGTCTACCTGTCACTGGGTAGTATATGTGAATGTTACATAGACTGTCTATATGTCACTGGGTAGTATATGTGAATGTTACATAGTCTGTCAATCTGTCTCTGGGTAGTTTTTGTGACTGTTACATAGATCTGTCTACCTGTCACTAGGTAGTATATGTGAATGTTACATAGATCTGTCTACCTGTCACTGGGTAGTATATGTGAATGTTACATAGACTGTCCACCTGTCACTGAGTAGTATATGTGAATGTTACATAGATCTGTCTACCTGTCACTGGGTAGTATATGTGAATGTTACATAGATCTCTCTACCTCTCACTGGGTAGTATATGTGAATGTTACATAGACTGTCCACCTGTCACTGGGTAGTATATGTGAATGTTACATAGTCTGTCTACCCGTCACTGGGTAGTATATGTGAATGTTACATAGACTGTCCACCTGTCACTGGGTAGTTTTTTGAATGTTACATAGATCTCTCTACCTGTCACTGGGTAGTATATGTGAATGTTACATAGTCTGTCTACCCGTCACTGGGTAGTATATGTGAATGTTCCATAGTCTGTCTACCCGTCACTGGGTAGTATATGTGGATGTTACATAGACTGTCAATCTGTCTCTGGGTAGTTTTTGTGAATGTTACATAGTCTGTCTACCCGTCACTGGGTAGTATATGTGAATGTTACATAGATCTGTCTACCTGTCACTGGGTAGTATATGTGAATGTTACATAGTCTGTCTACCCGTCACTGGGTAGTATATGTGAATGTTACATAGTCTGTCTACCCGTCACTGGGTAGTATATGTGAATGTTCCATAGTCTGTCTACCCGTCACTGGGTAGTATATGTGAATGTTACATAGTCTGTCTACCTGTCACTGGGTAGTATATGTGAATGTTACAAAGTCTGTCAATCTGTCTCTGGGTAGTTTTGTGAATGTTACATAGATCTGTCTACCTGTCACTGGGTAGTATATGTGAATGTTACATAGTCTGTCCACCTGTCACTGGGTAGTATATGTGAATGTTACATAGTCTGTCTACCCGTCACTGGGTAGTATATGTGAATGTTCCATAGTCTGTCTACCCGTCACTGGGTAGTATATGTGGATGTTACATAGTCTGTCTACCTGTCACTGGGTAGTATATGTGAATGTTACATAGACTGTCAATCTGTCTCTGGGTAGTTTTGTGAATGTTACATAGACTGTCCACCTGTCACTGGGTAGTATATGTGAATGTTACATAGTCTGTCTACCTGTCACTGGGTAGTATATGTGAATGTTACATAGACTGTCTATATGTCACTGGGTAGTATATGTGAATGTTACATAGACTGTCAATCTGTCACTGGGTAGTATATGTGAATGTTACATAGACTGTCTATATGTCACTGGGTAGTATATGTGAATGTTACATAGACTGTCTACCTGTCACTGGGTAGTATATGTGAATGTTACATAGACTGTCAATCTGTCACTGGGTAGTATATGTGAATGTTACATAGACTGTCCACCTGTCACTGGGTAGTATATGTGAATGTTACATAGTCTGTCTACCTGTCACTGGGTAGTATATGTGAATGTTACATAGACTGTCTATATGTCACTGGGTAGTATATGTGAATGTTACATAGTCTGTCAATCTGTCTCTGGGTAGTTTTTGTGACTGTTACATAGATCTGTCTACCTGTCACTAGGTAGTATATGTGAATGTTACATAGATCTGTCTACCTGTCACTGGGTAGTATATGTGAATGTTACATAGACTGTCCACCTGTCACTGAGTAGTATATGTGAATGTTACATAGATCTGTCTACCTGTCACTGGGTAGTATATGTGAATGTTACATAGATCTCTCTACCTCTCACTGGGTAGTATATGTGAATGTTACATAGACTGTCCACCTGTCACTGGGTAGTATATGTGAATGTTACATAGTCTGTCTACCCGTCACTGGGTAGTATATGTGAATGTTCCATAGTCTGTCTACCTGTCACTGGGTAGTATATGTGAATGTTACATAGTCTGTCTACCTGTCACTGGGTAGTATATGTGAATGTTACATAGACTGTCAATCTGTCTCTGGGTAGTTTTGTGAATGTTACATAGATCTGTCTACCTGTCACTGGGTAGTATATGTGAATGTTACATAGACTGTCTATATGTCACTGGGTAGTATATGTGAATGTTACATAGACTGTCAATCTGTCTCTGGGTAGTTTTTGTGAATGTTACATAGATCTGTCTACCTGTCACTAGGTAGTATATGTGAATGTTACATAGATCTGTCTACCTGTCACTGGGTAGTATATGTGAATGTTACATAGACTGTCCACCTGTCACTGAGTAGTATATGTGAATGTTACATAGATCTGTCTACCCGTCACTGGGTAGTATATGTGAATGTTACATAGATCTGTCTACCTCTCACTGGGTAGTATATGTGAATGTTACATAGACTGTCCACCTGTCACTGGGTAGTTTTTTGAATGTTACATAGATCTCTCTACCTGTCACTGGGTAGTATATGTGAATGTTACATAGACTGTCAATCTGTCTCTGGGTAGTTTTTGTGAATGTTACATAGTCTGTCTACCCGTCACTGGGTAGTATATGTGAATGTTACATAGATCTGTCTACCTGTCACTGGGTAGTATATGTGAATGTTACATAGACTGTCCACCTGTCACTGGGTAGTATATGTGAATGTTACATAGTCTGTCCACCTGTCACTGGGTAGTATATGTGAATGTTACATAGACTGTCAATCTGTCTCTGGGTAGTTTTTGTGAATGTTACATAGTCTGTCTACCCGTCACTGGGTAGTATATGTGAATGTTACATAGATCTGTCTACCTGTCACTGGGTAGTATATGTGAATGTTACATAGACTGTCCACCTGTCACTGGGTAGTATATGTGAATGTTACATAGTCTGTCCACCTGTCACTGGGTAGTTTATGTGAATGTTACATAGACTGTATATATGTCACTGGGTAGTATATGTGAATGTTACATAGACTGTCTATATGTCACTGGGTAGTTTTTGTGAATGTTACATAGACTGTCCACCTATCACTGAGTAGTATATGTGAATGTTACATAGATCTTTCTACCTGTCACTGGGTAGTATATGTGAATGTTACATAGACTGTATATATGTCACTGGGTAGTATATGTGAATGTTACATAGTCTGTCCACCTGTCACTGGGTAGTATATGTGAATGTTACATAGTCTGTGTACCCGTCATTTAGTAGTTTATGTGAATGTTACATAGATCTCTCTACCTGTCACTGGGTAGTATATGTGAATGTTACATAGTCTGTCTACCTGTCACTGGGTAGTATATGTGAATGTTACATAGATCTCTCTACCTGTCACTGGGTAGTATATGTGAATGTTACATAGTCTGTCCACCTGTCACCGGGTAGTATATGTGAATGTTACATAGTCTGTCTACCTGTCACTGGGTAGTATATGTGAATGTTACATAGTCTGTCCACCTGTCACTGGGTAGTACATGTGAATGTTTTACATAGGTGTGTCATATACGTGTTTGGTCTACCTGTCACTAGGTACTATAATATGATGTGAATTCTCCAGAAGTTCTTCGACTCTTGGCACATTTGGCTTTCCTCTCATGTGACTTACCGTGACAAAACTATAATGGTGTTCAAAGCACTAACACACTTGATAATTAAACAGGGAAAGGAAAGAAAATTAATGTACCTTTGTTCTGTGTTAACTTGTCCCATACATAATGTAGAGGAGAAAACAATGTAACACTACGTGAACCTAATTAAAGATAGTTTCAGACTATTGGCAGCTATTTGGTCATTCAAACAACGCAACGAACCATTGAATATACGCAGAGACACTTGTGATTAAGATATATTTCGTATTTTAGTGTAAGTGAATATTTTATTTGAACAATATTGGTTTCGATCTTATATACATTTGGACCGTGACATGTATCAATAATTCATTTTATCTTTTATGTTATTACCAACGGTCGATATCGTACGCCAATTTTTAACTCTGGCGATAAGACGTTGAAAAAATATTTTTAATTTATAACTGCATAATGTGCGGCGAATTGAAATGTCGTATACCGTCTTTTTTTCCAATATGAGACTTTTTTAATTAATATGTACATCAACGTGACAACCCCTTTACAACTCAAGTCTTCAGAATTAAAGGTCGTCACTGAACTCTTTCGAAGCGCTGTTATTCCCAGATAATTACTAATGTCGCAAGCATAAATGAAAGTCATCGTGACGTACATGTATTTAGGTCACGTGGTACAGCCTTTTGGTATCGATCGATGGCGTCCTTTACGACAGATATCATGTTCATACGATACTGCCATTTTATGAACATAAGTAAGATAAGGGTAACGTTACCTGATTTTCTGTAAAAATGCAATCACGTACTTTGACAGTAATACGAATAAGCTATTTATCACATTAAAACAATTATGCTGACGCCATGCTATTGTTCATGCAGTTGATTCTGACCAGGAATTCACTGGCCATTCTAAAATGCATTATAAGGAAGTTTAACTGACGCAACTATAGGTCATCATGGAAAATTACAGAGAAAGTAAATATAAACCATAATATGGTTTTAGTCAGAGAAATCACTCAAAACTGATCCCGGAAGTTGATTCTCCTTCCGGATTCAACAAATTCGAGGAACTTCTCCATCATGTAGTGTTTCGATGTTATAAACCAGGAATTTAGGAGCTCATAAGAAGAAAGGAAGTGTTAATTTCACGACCAGATCGAGGCGTGTGTTCTCTCCATTGGCGCTCTGGGATGGCTTCTTTTCACCTGCCAGCATAAACTATCCCCCACCTGTCCGCGGTTATAGTCAAAATTCCAGTGCGTTAAGCTGCCTCTTGAATACTTATCCACTTCACATGAGATCTACGTGGACGCTATGATCCATTCACTTACAATTAAAAACTCGGATCCTTTTATTAGTTGGAAAATTTTCAGCCAAAACGAAAGATCAAGGGTTAATTGAAATCTCACTTGATGTGCATTGCTTGGTGGGTAATTTCTTCATTTGGGACGACTGATGCCAGGAAAAGACTCATACCAATTATATACACTGAGTAAAGAAAGTGTAAATGTTTGGACAGAATGCATGATTAATAAGCACCTGATGATAACCTCCCTCAAGCATACCCTGCTGCATACGCTATTGAAAGACTTTGGATTTAACCTCCAGAGATGTTGGGGTATTTATCAATCTCGTTGAAAGCGAAAACTAAGATCCTATTTTAATGAGATTGGGATATTCATACTCACGTTGGGTACTCGGGTGGCCCAGTTGTCTATGCCATCACAGTTCACGGTGAAGAGATGCATTCTGATCGTGGGTTCGAATCCCAGCCGTTTATAGGTTTGTCAGCACCCGTTATCGTAGGTATCATAAAGTCGTAAACATCTAAGACCTACATCACTAAGAGCTTTCCTCCAACATGACACGCCGCGATATAACTGAATATTGTTCCAAAGCGGCTTTAAACTCCACTCCACTCCACTCACTCATTCGTCCTCACATCTCTGTCACGTGATGATGCAGAGACTAATCAAGGGAAGCTG
This sequence comes from Haliotis rufescens, assembly GCF_023055435.1. Classification (NCBI taxonomy): domain Eukaryota; kingdom Metazoa; phylum Mollusca; class Gastropoda; order Lepetellida; family Haliotidae; genus Haliotis; species Haliotis rufescens. The sequence continues at coordinate 16,941,700 of NW_025963779.1, forward strand.
TGCGCCATTTTTATCAGTATTCAATTACAACGGGCGACATCAAGTCGTGGCGTCAAAAATAACATCATCGTGACGATCGAACCTGACACATCGACATGGTGATAAGACTTGCACAGTCTCTAAAGCAATGCTTATTTGATCAAATAATAATTTCTAGATTATATAAATAAAAAGAACAAGCTGTTTCGACAAAAGACTGGATTCCTCAGCTGTACTATCCGTTTATCTAGACTTGCTTATTATAAGGATATAATTACTAAACACCCATGGACTTATAATTCATTACAGACTTGGAGCAAGGCTATATGGTGATGATCGAAAGCTCTGAGTACGAAGTTATCCATAAGGGCTTTAAACAAAACAAGGTAGGCAAACTGTAGCTAATATGTAGAGTCTTCTTATTTAATTTGGTACCAGATTGGGAGTGTTGGTTCGAATCCCGGATAGGACTCAACCCAAGCAAGAACTGGAATTTCTACTTTACAAAGGAAGTGTTATCCCAAATATAACATGTTTTGCAGACTGGAAACTTTTTTGCTTTTTGTTTTCTAATTGGGCTATTTCTCTGATGTCGCGAGGCAATGTCTCCATACCATAAAAAAGATGCGTTTCACGTTGTTTTACGCGGCTTTCATTGCCGGGGCTCAACGCTTGAAAGGTATGTCTAACTAACGTCATAGGTAGAACTCGACACTTCCGAGGATATCAAACTGCCAGAGTTAATAAATGTAATGATTTCCATTCCCCTGTGATGTTAAAAAGTATGTAGGCCGTACTAACACTGGTGAGCCAACCAAGAATAAATCAGAAATTCCTGTTGAAATTCCGGCCTATAATTTGGATGTGGGTATAAAGTGCTCAATAATGTTAAGTTAATGCAGTTTAAATACTAAACAGTATCTACGTTCCATGGAGAGTTGAAGCGGTCTCTCTTTCGAATATGAATTAACAAAATGTACTTTTGGTTTTTGCTTGTTTAAGGTAATAGTTTAAGGCAGTAATTAAAGAGTGAGTGAGTGATTGAGTGAGTGATTGAGTGAGTGAGTGAGTGAGTGAGTGAGTGAGTGAGTGAGTGAGTTAGTGATTATGCTTTTACGCAACAATATCCAGAAATTTGCTTCACACATTGTACCCATTTAGGGAATCGAACCCCGGCCTTGACGAGGGACGGTGTGACGAGGGAAACAAGTACGAATACTAAAACCTTATAACAACGTTTATAATGCGCCAAATTTCATTTACCAAGTCACTGCGCTTTGATATTACAGTGTACTATTATCCGTGTGCGCTCAAATTTCATTCTCAGCTCCCTGGGGAGTATACAAACAAAGCTGTCGTATGGCGATGGCGATCTAGAAAGTTTTAGTCACATTACTACCGGGTGACTATCTTATCCTACCGGGTACCCATTCACTGCTAGGTGAAAAGAGGCATAATTCGAACAAAGTCTACTGCCTGAGGAGACATGTTGCCCATGTTTCAGTATGGGGCAGGACCGAAGCCCGTGAAACTCGCAGGAGTCATCTTCTACGTGTACCAAGGACCAAGTGACCAAGGACCACCAGCTTAATATACATATTTAGGAATGACTACAGGCGAATCAAAACGTAACGGGTTATAGTTACAATCATAAATAATGTCTCAATGTTGTGTCAATCTAATGCATCATGTTCACCGATGATGATTAAACGTATATATAGAATAGACGGAAATGGCTCAGTCTGTGAATGTATTACAGCATACCCGCGAGGATGACTCCGATAAGCAGTTTTCTTCAAGCTCAGAGTTGACTTATCAAAACCATTTTAAAAACTCACTGTAACACCCGTGTGGGGATCGAACAGGATTCTTCGACATGGAGACGAGAGAAAACGTTTAACCACTAAGTCAGCCATACGGCTTCGAACAAAACAAGGCAAATTATAGCTAATATGTTGTGTATTTTTATGTTTCAGGAATACCATATGTTACCAGATTAGAGCAACCAAAACTCGATCTGATGAAAAATGTTTACTGAACATGATTGAACATCTATAGAATAGATGGAAGAGTCGTTGTGCATGTCAGCTATGAAATACAGCAAACCCGCGAACGAACACGTCAGTCAATTATCCTCAAGCTAGGAGTTGCCTTATCAGAACCAACTTGGCACACTTTGACACAACCTATTCGACTAAATAACGAGACGGTCTAGAATGCTAGGTTTTATTTGCATTTAATTCTTATAATGAGAGGTACTCCGAGATGTTTTTGTAATGAATTATGCATTTGGCTTGAAAATACATTTCGAGACAAACAGTACTTCGAGATAACAAGGTTGAAGGCGAGGAAACTCTAGGATTGCTTATGGGAGTTTTTTTTAGTTTCAATTTTCAGAATGTATATCAATATGTATCGAGATTTCGGAAATTTGTTGGTCATTATTTTACCTATTGATATTCCAATTTACTTGAATATACATGCATGGGAATTACTTTGTATCTCGTTGGTCAATCGGTGACCTATGACTCTTGTAACAATTAAAATAACAAACCGGTCTAGAATGCTACGTTTTATTTGCATATAATTCTTATAATGAAACGTACTCCGTTTGATGAAATGAGAAATGTCCTGGGAACGATTGCATCTTATTAAGTCACATACATTAATTATCTGGTTCGCTAAAGATGCACCGCGTCAGCGAACTGGAACAAGTACCCTGTACGCGGAACTGTACACGTGGTGAGATGTCGTCAATGTGATGTTAATCGCCTACTCACAAGCGCCGAGACAAGGCGCCCCTCGCTCAGTAAACGTCATCACACATCTGTGTTGGAACATAAACATATGTTAGATGTACGATGTTATGTTCCAAGGATTCCTTGAAGAAGATGGCTGCTTCCCACTCCCCGATTCTGCACTACGCTACTACTCAAGTTGCAATGTTCCCTTTGTCGCTACCATGACGCGTTTGTTCTGATAATGAGTGCTCAAACGGACGCGAACGTTCCGCGTCACCTTCGCGATCGTTGGGATGTTTGCTCTGTGTACAGCAGTTTGTGAAACACGTCACTAAGGTCTCGACTAGGGATCATACATTTTCGCGTCCGGTGGCGAGCTAAGGGTCTTTGTTTTGAACGATACCGTAGCCATCCCTATTATAAGTTAATAAGTTCTATTCAAACTATTTCATATTCTGAAATGACTCCTTGTCTTTACAGTTGTAATGCTCTTGGTATACGATGTTTCTTTCTGTGAATATACATCTTTACTATTTCTTCAAGCTCGGGAATAATTTCGTGATTGTGATTTGACTGATGTTCATTACAAGCCACAAAACTCTCTGCTTGAACTGGGAAAACTATATATACAACGTCGCTCTCCAGAGCTCGACGGCAACTCCTTGTGCCTCCCCACTCAACGGTAGGGCATATAGTCAGTATGGCCATGGGCGCACTGGTTGTGATGCGCTCTGCCAGGGCTTAGTTGAAAGACATTGTACAGCGTTAACTCCAAGCTAAAGTGCATGACCACAGCAAAATACCCCGTGATTGAAGTTTTGAGAGGCATTCACATGATGTTTTTTTATGAATGATGTATTTGGACCGAAGATACATTTCGAGACAAACAGTACTTCGAGAAAACAAAGGTTGAAGGTGAGGAAACTCTAGAATTGCTTAGCGGAGTAATGTTTAGTTTTATGGTTCACAATGTATATCAATATGTATCGAGATTTCTTATATTTGTATTTTAATACTTTTCACTATTGATATCCCAAATGACTTGTGCATACATGCACGGGGGTCAGTTTATATTTCCTTGGTGAAACGGGCACCTATGACTCTTGTAATAGCTCAGCCATTGCATTCTTCCATTACTTGCCAGTAGGTCATTCCGAGTACTCTAAGGGCAGACCTACTCCCGTCGTACAGTTGGGCCACACTGTTATAGCTGATGGGTGAAGTTGAGGGGGGTGGCTTGTGGGTGGGGTGGTAGAGAGACTACCCAGCTTCAAATTACGAACATAACGTCGAGAGCTCTCAGTAAGGGACCGTGGCCATGATAATGCCGCCCTTAATGCCCATAATGCCGTGTATGTAAACTTTTCTGTTTGTTCGGAAATAAACATTGGCCAAACGAAAAAATATGTGACTTGCGTATCAGAAGAAATCAATTATCCGTGAAAGTAGGAAAAATTCCGGGTTATACACAGTCGACGATACTCAGCTAGTACAAAGGACTATGTAAGTTAAAATCAACAATAAAAAGTTGAATTTTACACAAATTCATTATATATTGAAGGTTAGGGCTATTACGTAGAGGTCAGAAACTTTCAGCAGTAGCGTGGCGTCAAGCAGAGGGCAAGATGTGGGGTTTGGATCACTGCGATAATGAGTGTCGACTGGACTCAGGGCAGACTATTTCAACCAGGCAAGTGAGTGAATATGGTTTTATCCCGCTTTTAGTAATATTCCATCAATATAATCGGAAATGGGTTTCAACCATTGTACCCGTGTGTGGAAACAAACCCGGGCCTTCGGCATGCCAAACGAACGCTTTAAACACAAGTGTACTCCAACGGCCAAACAGGTCAAGGAAGAATTCCATCCTGTAGGTCTTCAACGGTATAAGGGTATACATGAACTTCTTTCGCCCCCTTCCCTTGTTACCTACCCTCAGGCGCCAACATAAGAATGTGAAGGGGGTGAAGCCCTCTAGGACAAATTATGCTTATATAATATTATTACACTTATACTAATAGAATGCAAAAGAATACACGAACTCTGTTCTCCGCCTCAACACCTTTAGCCTTACTTCACGAAATGTATGTATATAGTTACATAACATCGAACTCCATATATAAATTTAAATTTGTTAAATTGAAGTAATACTTTGTAAAACTATGTCTACAATCTCATCATGTTTATGCCTTTTCAATAAATATGTTTTCATTCGGAAAGAAAATTCGCTAAACGTCCGTTCACAACTCGTACCGCTAAACGTATATTTAAAGCATGTTCTAAATCTATGACACTCTTCATCTACAAAAACACACACCAGATTCGCCTTCCTCATGGGAAATAAATGCACAATTAATAAGACCACATCTAGGTGTCATTCACGACATTATTATAAATAACAAAATAATGTAATACATCAGGCATGTGTATACTTACATCGGACGCACCATTGATCTTATCCCACTCCCGCTTTCCAGGAATATCCCCACGGCCTATCGCTTCAGTATCCCTCCGCTAGGCGGGACTAATTTCCCAGCGCTATCGTCTAGATGTAGAACGCTTGAATGACTGAAGCCGTGCTGCTTAAATTCCCCAATCCACATCAAGGCTGATAGGAAGCTGTTTGACAACGTTTTCTGGACAGGGTTGTACGACTCGTGTTGTTAGCCAGCTTCTCTGAAACGATTTGTCTAGCTGTACTTCAGTCGCTAAGGCTTCGACCGCGCTTCGTGTGTTACTAGTTCATGTGTGTAGTGTGTGAATGAATGGCTAGGCTGCTGTGTTGTCCTGATTAAAAGAGGCGAGGAATTCTTATCAGTGTCAGAAGATCGGGTTCTATAATCGAATGTATAATTTGAAACGCCACTCAAGAGGTGTATATTGCGCCGTCGGGAGTCAGTTTTTGAGAGGGTTTGGTTTAATGTCGATTTGAACAATATTTCATTTAGTCACAGTGTGGCTGCTGGATGTTGAAGGAAAGTCCGAAGTGTGGAGGTCTGAGATGTTTACCATTGAAACCCGTGAGCAGGGGTAGTATGCTGACAGACCAAGAATCGTTATCGGGGCGAAGTGGCGAATCATTGGAACTCATGGTTGTAGGATCCTGAGACGAAGCCGTGCATAGCTAACAGTGGCGCCTTAGACTTCCGGCAACTCTTTGATAATCTAGACTGCGGCATAAATACGTGATTTTAATTCATTTTTCATTTTTAATGTGGGAAATACTACGGAAGATCGGGTGTCTGGATTCGACAGGCTTGTCACGGGGAAGATTAAAACGGGGATCGGATGGTGATGATGTGTGTCAGAGCCTTTTATATATCATCTTATGTAATCTATTGCATGTCGGGGCGGTCGGGTAGCCTAGTGGTTAAAGCGTTCGGTCGTCACGCCGAAGACCCGGGTTCGATTGTGTGAAGCCCATTTCTTGTGTCCCCCGCCGTGATATTGCTGGAATATTGCTAAAAGCGGCGTAAAAAACATATTCACTATTACATGTCGTCGGCGTTGATCGTTGCTCATGTAATCAGCCACTGATTTGTCTGTGTCAGATCACTTTGCATGTCACTGGATACAGTTATTTTAGTAATCACTAAAATAACTGACAAACAAAACAATTGACGTTTTTTCTGAGAATTGTACTCTGTGTGTAGCCTCCTTGGTCTTAGCAAAAGTGAAGTGAGGTCTGGTGAAATCGGGTTTAACAATCTTTCAAGATTATTGCAGTTCTATAGCGACGTACATGCACGTATGTGTGGCTGCTTGAACTAGTCTGGATTTATTCCGGTTTTATAGTGCTAGCCCACTGAGATACCATGCCTCAGGTTAACATGGATACTCTACCCAGACACTGTATACCGACTCCGAGCCGACCATTCCTTGCTTCAGCCCCTTGATGCCGAGCGCCAGGCAGAGAACTATCTTTTAACATATTGTGGCATGACACGGCCAGGGCAGACGCTCTAATCACTAGAAGACGGAGGCCGTCTGGTCTTAGCAAAGAGTTTTCTCAGACAGAATATAGTGATGTGAATGAATGTTGATTAACGCCGTAGTTAGCAATAAGTAAGCTGCATCACGGCGTTCACATTGAAAGTCATTGAAAGCATGAACAACAATGACCATACGCTCATACGCTTCGCATAGGTAACTGGGGACAGACTATACTCAGGAAACTCCATGAAGATAGTAAGTACTTTAAAGTACCCGTTCCAAGCTGCGCCCTCATTAGTATCCCTGTATCAGTTCAGAACCGTGCTCGTAGCTTTGACCAAAATCGTAAATGTCTACGACCTGTATTAAGGTGGCGACTTGTTTAATGTTTTAAAGATTGTATGACACGGGCGCCTTATCTAATTTACACAGTTCAAATCGGACTGACAAGAAGTTGTACAAGAATTAAGCCAAAACTGGAGGCTTTCATCAATTAGATACCATCTTTATTGCAAGCCCTCTTGGTACGCTATTCTGGGGCAGATACGCCCTGGTTCTTCTTCGACTCCTCTCCTGAAGAATTATTCCTTCATGACTGATATCTTTAACATGACTATCCACAAACAGCCCCATGAAGATTCAGGTAAAAACTTAGAACTCGTTTTGTTTGGTTGTCGTTGACTTGCAAACTAAAGTTGTGTCCCTGTTTACGCCGCTTACGCACGAAGTGTTCCAGCAATATCACGGCTTTGGACACCAGAAATGGTCGTAACATCGGGAATTGAAACCTGGCCCTCGGCATGACGAGGGAACGCTTGTACCACAAGGCTACCCAATCGCCACGGTCACCGTCTTGAATATCTCATCAGTTACGATTTTGAGCTCATTACATCCCACACGTCGTGCAGTAGCAAAGGCGTTTCCCCGTCAAATGGAACATCCATCAGCGCCTGTAACATTCGCAGAACATTGAGGTCCGTTTAGTCACCCGATCGCAAATAAAATCATTTTCTACAAAGATGCTAGGCATCAATCATAACAAAAATGTATAATTCAGTGTATGACAGCACCGCTTTTTCGATAGCGTTTTTTATTCGCATTGTTTATTTTTATAATTTTGCCATATATCATTTAGGTACATACTCTTCCAAACCAGGGATGTCTACGAAAACTTAGACCAAACATTTTTCTACTTAAGGCACTAATTAGCACTTTTAAAGGATTAAGACAAGGTGAACAGTTCTGCACTCTAAAAGATAGAGTGACCATAATGATATTGTGTGGTTGGAACACATATACTGTTTAACAATTTTAATTACTGGTATCCAAATAGTTTGTTTAATGCTCCAGTCTGTTTATGTCGTTTTATCACCAACTTGTGGTTTATCATGACATGTTTAAATATTACCCGTGTAAACAACATGCTACCAATGGTGTAACGCCATCAACTTAGGTCGACTTTATCAGCCCCGTGTATTTATATCAGGGAAACTCGGCTTTCAGGGCGCTCTGGTGCTTTTTTCAGTGTAAAAGTGCACTCTCAACCCTTTGCATGTGCACAGGTTTCACGAGCATCATAACATACATTGTAGATGCAGAAGTCATCTGTGCGTGTTAACAGATGCGTATCAAGTGTTGCTCGGCGTCCATCTTTGATAAGAAAGTTTGGCACTCGCAAACCATCGCATGTGCAGATGACCACGATCGCCAGCTACCAACCATCGCATGTGCAGATGACCTCGATCGCCAGCTACCAAACCATCGCACGTGCAGATGGCCACGATCGCCAGCTACCAAACCACCGCATGTGTAGTTGTCCTCGATCTCTAGCTACCAAACCATCGGACGTGAAGTTGTCCTCGATCTCTAGCTACCAAACCATCGCACGTGTAGTAGACCTCGATCTCTAGCTACCAAACCATCGGACATGAAGTTGTCCTCGATCTCTAGCTAGCAAACCATCACACGTGTAGTTGTCCTCGACCTCTAGCTACCAAACCATCGCACGTGCAGTTGTCCTCGATCTCTAGCTACCAAACCATTGCACGTGCAGATGACCTATATCTTTTGCTACCAAGCCAGTGCACGAGCAGATGACCTCGATGGTTAGCTACCAAACCATTGCATGTGTAGATGACTTTGACGGCTAGATGCAAACTTATTGCATGTGTAGTTGACCTCTATTATGATTCTCAAAAATATTTTGGAATATTCTTAATACCGCAGTCCAGATATATCACCACGGCCAGTACATAACTAAGTCAGGCAAACCACTGACTTGCAGAAAAGGCAATGATCAACGGTATCGGGACATGTCGACACGCGAACAGTAAAGTCACAGAGCCTCTTAAGGTCTAGTGGATAGAGCGTCAGCCGGGAGAGCCAAAAGTCGGGGGTTCGATCACCTGGTCGCGTCAAACCTCAGGACGCTAAACGATGGTGCTTGTTACCCGGCCTGGTGCTCGGCATTAAGGGGTTAAAACAAGGACTAGTCAGCATAATGTGCCTAAGTTAAGTATCCATGTTAAACTGAGGTATGGTATCTCAGTGGGCTAGCACTACAAAAACCATACATCCGGACTAGTACAAGCAGTCTCAAACAGTCTCAAGTGCATGCATATCGCTACATAAGTAGAATGGTCTTGAAAGCGACCTTTTTACCCATTTCACTTCACCTCTTAAGGTGGCTAAATTGGGGCATGCTTGCAAAACTTGCGACTAATTTTATCTCGTAGTCACCACGAGGTAAAGATACTTAGTAACAGGCTTAGCATGATGTTCATCAGTGTCACTTTATGGATCGTCTGTTGTTACTTAGACAAATAAAAAAAATCACGATATCTTGCAATGCTTTGTTTGTTTGTTGTTTAACGCCGCTCAGCAATATTCCAGGTATTTGACGGGGGTCTGTAATTAATCGAGTCTGGACCAGACCATCCAGTGATTGATATCATGAGCATCGCTCCTAGCAATTGGGATACGATGACACTCATCAACCAAGTCTGCCAGCCTGACCACCCGATCCCGTTAGTCGCCTCTTACGACACGCATAGTCACCTTTTACGACAAGCATAGGTTGCTGAGGACCTATTCTACTCCGGATCTACAGGGGTCTTTAGCAATGCAATCTGAAGCGTATCATGTATATAACCATGATCAATATCGCGCGTCCATCTGTGAATCACTTCAACCTTAACCGTTTAGGCTCGTGGTTAACGCCATTCATTCAGTCAGGAAATATAATTCACAATTATTCGTAACGCGTAGGTTATTCCTTATTGGACAATCCATTTCATGACCGATGACGTCACGAAGAAGTGATGTCATCAACATAAAAGGCTATTGTTTCGTTGTTTCCACCTTCGCTAGCTGAACTATAGCACACTCTTAACAAGCTAAGGGTCAGTTATCTTTCTTGTTTTCGGATGGGCATGTTCATAGAACACATGACCTTGTCGCTATTCATTGTCACAACAATAATAACTAAAGTAGACGACGTCGTCAAGATCAGTTTCAGCAACCTATGCTTGTCGTGAGAGGTGACAAACGGGATCGAGTGGCCAGATTCGGTGACTTGGTTGATGCATGTTATCGTATCGATTTTCATGATGTCAATCACTTAATTGTTTGGTATAGACTTGATGATTTATAGACCACTGTCATGTAGCTAGAATATTGCTGAGTGAAGCGTTAAACAACAAACAAACCTAGTAAAAAGCTAACAACCATACTTCCAAGCACCTTCTCAAACATATTCTGTAGTTCCTAAGTTTTAAATGTTTCCTTATAGCAATTATTTATCAAATGTAAGTCCAAGCATTTAGTCTGGTCTGCAAGTATTCTTCGCCCTCAAGCATGTGTATCTTGATGATAACCAGATTTACTTGCCAGAATGAATATTCATTAACAACATCCGGAGTGATAAATATTTACTTATTCTATCATAAAAATGATCATAAAATTATGTTGGTTGTAACAGGTGTAACGAGTAAACAAATTTCGCCATGGTATCAAACTAGTTTCATATGATTACCATGAATTTGGAAATGTACATTACAAGACTAGATGTTCAAGAACTGAAATGCGATCATGTCTCGTTCAATGCGATCATTACATTACAAACGGAATGTCACGATCGTGTTTTCATGGGAAAAAAATAAATCTATATTTGCACAGAAGACAAGCCAAACCTCTATGTTCATATTCACAATATCCTCCGTACATTACAGATATAGATGTGCAACTAGTGAACTGCGAGCATGTCTGGTTCATATGTCCTCTTGGCTAAAACTCGGGCCTGCTGATGCAGTGAATTACAAGAGCCAGTGTAAACAGTGATCTCATGTACAAATATTATGTCAGGGACAGTATGTTTTTAAAGCCCGATCCAGCAATGAATCATCTATGATAAAAGTGAATCCACTGTACGATTCCAACCATATCATAAGGAAAAGCACATGCATCAAGTTACACGCGTTACGCAACACATGCAAAGGCAAGTCAATTGTTCATCTGACAAGATTGCATCGGACATAGTTTTGGTCACCGATGCGTCAAATTTGGAAATATCCTCCACATGTCTACCGTAATACTGTTTGAAAGCTTAAACCGAGGCTTGAATGTTGTAACCCAGATCAAAGAAAGTTTTGAGCAAGAATCGCATGAAACTATATCAAATCTCGATTGTACCTCAAAAGTTACGAATTGTAGACACTAGAGGCTGAAGCTGCTGGACTATTCCAACGTCCAGAACTATACTATTTATTCAAATATATGAGTTCTTACTGTAGGTAGACCCATCCATCAGAAAAAGTTGCTGGATTTCTGTCAACGGTTTTTCTTACTTTGCGCAGTCCCATGCAGCGGGTCCCGAAGAGGGCAAACAATCTTTATAATGAATGGTATTGTTTGGCCTTTGTCACGTCTTGTCTTTGGGATGCCCCAGACAGACTGAATACTTTGGCCTTGACAGTTCGTTGATTAGAAAGACTGTCAACGTCTTCTATTTTGTCATCACATCCATTTGGCACTGCTATATCCAATGATTTTGCCTGGACATCCAGAAAAGGGGTCTGCATGTTAATCCATTAGATAGATGCACAAAGAGAATTTGTTCCGAAACGTTACACTTCTGTGTGTGCAGGTTTACTCTTGTATGCCAATAACAATATATTTTCAAACAGTTCTAGAGATAATCTGGAGACAGCGACCGGTGTAATTACCAGTATGTACTGTGACTACATGTATGATTAACGATCATTCCTTCTCTGGACGATCATTGGCTATTGACCTAGATTGCCTCGGGTCCCGTAATTTGTCCCAACTTGCTGAAGCAATCGTTAAGAACGAACCACTTATACTCGGTCTTCTTGATGTAGATGGAATGAATACGACTGACGGGGAGATGAGCATATGTTTGCGTGGGGATTCAGAAGATAGCGTTCCAATCATCCGAGAGACAGTGGCGACAGTAGGCTAACGACTGGTATGTGTAGGGTGAATGAATGGACCCTGGTATGTGTTGAATCATTATGTATTTATAAAGTTAACTAAACTGATCACATAACGATTTTTTTCTGCGGGTTCTGTATACATGAGTGTTGGGAACTAGGGCATCGTTGAATATGAGTCATTAAATAACGGTAAAATTGCATCGTGAATCAATATATGAAATTACTGCTTTATAGACAAAGAATAGAGAGAGGGGTTAAAATATCGTGAAGTGAGTCGTCGGGGGAATGTTCGACGTGTCAGTATGTTTCTGAGTGTCAGTCGTCTAAAAAGCTGCAATTCCCTTGCGGAGTTGTGTCCCTTACGCGTGGTTGGCTTGAATACCAGATTCGCCTTGTTTTATTATGATTCTTTGTTTGTCAGCACTATGTCACTCCTCGAGAGTTTCACGAAAATCGTAAACGTCTGCAACGGGATAACTCAATAATTCAGCCAACTCTTTGAAATAATTGAAATACTGTTAAAAGTGGCTTCAAACCAACCTCTCTTGCTCACTGGACGTGATTGTCTTGTGTATATTGTAGATGCAGTGTAGATAATAAACCATTACCTCCAGGGATCTAGTGAATACAAGCAAGTAGTAAATGTATTACCGACTTTATACACTGGGAGATGAGGTAGTATAAGTAACTACATGTATCTCGCTGTCATACACACGAGACGGTATTACACGGGCACTTGTCTGAATATCAGACTCTCCATTACACGCTATCCTGGTGGACAAAAGCGCACTAATTCTGCCCATCCCAAAGGAAAATAAAACCGGGGATGTTTTATCTGTGAGTACTGATCATAAAGACCGATACTTATATCTATCCATGTTATATATTGGTATTATTCGTTGTATGTGTTGAAAGTAGTCCCGATATCTGTGACATTATCAACATGATGTGTGACCTGCAAGAAATTGAGTGAGATCTGATCTAAAAACATTTCTCACTTCACGAAATCTTTTTTTCAAAACAAGACTTGGACAGAGCCCCTTGTCTTGTCATTCAAGGTGTGGAGTATGGAGGTTGAACAATATTTCTAGACATATTTTCCCTTATTCTCTAAGCAATGTACATGCCATGTAATGTAGAGTTGCAGCTAGTCTAGTAAGTGAAACAATTTGGTTTCATTTGGAATTTCCAAGTAATAGTTACTAATGTGCTTAGTTCTACCAAATCTTTATTTTAGGGCACACTAAAAGAAAATGATATTCATCTTCGATGCATCTATATTTTGTTGCTGCCAGTAATGCAAATATCTACGATCTTCAGCTTATGACAAGTAATTCTAAACATTGTTAAATACAACCTTAAAGCTTAAGGAAAAATATCAACACTTCCAAATGACAATACAAGTTTTGTTATTACTACATACACTTTCTTCTCCACCTTTGGCTGTAGGGGGGGGGGGGGGGGGGGCAAGGGTGGCCCAATCGTCTGAGGCGCCGCAATTCGCTGTACAGAGTTGCGTCCCTTGGGCACGTCAGAAACCTATGATTGTGGGTTCGAATCCCGGTTCGGTTTCTAGATTTGTCAACACCATACCCGTGCTCGTGGGTTTCACTGAGGTGGTAAACGTCTGAGACCTGCATCTCTACGGGCTTTCCTCCCACATTAAGGTGACTGGCCGTGATATAACTGGAATACTGTTAAAATGGCGTATATATATATATATATATATATATATATATATATATATATATATATATATATATATATATATATATATGTATATATATATATATATATATATATATATCCTCCAGTAGTTACCTCGTGATGAAGACTGACAAACACATTTTGTTGATAAAAAAGTCTTAGAGCTAAGGACCGAAGAGATTTGTTAACTTTTAGTTGGCACTGAGTTAGATAGTACGTCGTGTACGGGCTTCACACATTGAGCCTATATGGGGAATAGAACCCGGGCCTTCACCGTGACGAGCGAAAGCTTTACCAGTTGACCGACCCGACGTCCCCATAGCCAGCTTGAATATGTCCTTCAGCTTATACCGGTAGACTGACTCGATGACATGCATCCTCCACGTCGTGCAGCTGCAACGGCGTTATCCCCATCACCTTGAACATCCGTCAACGTCTGCAGCACCCACAGAGCACCCCCAAAGTCATGCGAAAGTAAATATAGTACGTTTTCCACAAAGAAACCTCGCTTAAATTACCTTCCTTATGTTTTTGGGGTTGTTTTTGCGTCAGTCCATATTTCTGTTTTGTTTGCATAGTTAATTTGTAAAATATTCTTAATAAAGCACATACATTACATAATAACACACCCACAGAAACACACACACAACACACACACATCCCTTCTGTAAAGATGTTTATGAATACGCACAAGTGCACCCCGACCTCCCCATCCCCACCCCCTCACAGATGCCTCAAGTGTTATGCCCGGGCTACATGTACACTGTACATGACTGATGTTGCTGCAGAAACAAGATGTGCGTGGCAACACATAGATCTCAACTGTTGCGCTGCGTCCATACTGGATAAGAAACTTGGAACTCGCCCAACAAAATGCACTTTGCATTTGTCGTTAGTCTTGATTTCAATTCCTATAATATGCTCTTGACCTTGATGGCTAGATACCCACCTATTGCATGTGTAGTTTACCTCGATGGCTGAATACCACCCCCTTGAATGTGTGGTCCCCTAGATGGCTGGAGAACTATCTACAGCTAATGTAGTTGACGTCAGTGGGTAGATACCAAACTATTGCATGTGTAATTGGCCTTGAAGGTTAGGGACCCAAACCTAGAATTTGCATTTGACATCGATGGCTAGATACCAACCTACTGCATGTGTAGGTTAGGGCACTGTGCAGGGGTGTGTGTGTGTCTCTGTTATTCATGCATTCCTTATACATTGTATGTTTCACAAAATTATTAAATAGAGAAATCACCAGGAAACGTCCCAGGTTTTACAAAAGGCATATATGTGTTATTTCTAAATAATCTCTTATGTCAATATGCAAGGCATTACCGTGTAAACGTTATAAAATGCCATTACGACATCACAAACGGAAAGTCACGATCGAACGTTTTCATAGAAAAGAAAGAAAATCTATTTTGCATTGAAGAAACACAAACCCGTCTGTTCATTCTCGCAATATTCTCTGCAATCACGGAAATGTAATTTGTCAATCTGGCAGAGGAAATTGCATGCGTTGACACCTAAACACAAGGAGACCAGTCCATGCAGGTAGGCGCATCACGAAGCTGACAAAGGAATGGCAATATCACGGTATTGTTTAAAGAATTTTCTTTTTCGGTTTAGACGGAAATGACATATTGAAACTGAACAAACAGATGTAATTGCCCTCTCATGACATTTACAATGCATGATTCAAAGTTTAGCCTTCGGCGTTTGCTCCGGGGTTTAATTTCGCAAATGTCAATTTGGAGATTTTTTTTTACATGTATGTCGTTTTGTGTAAGTCCACAAATATTAATTAGACTGTGGTAATACTAGTGCTAATGTAACATTTTCAAAAACATTTATTTTATCGAAACTACAAATCGTTGGCACATTTTCAAAATGTGATTTGTTCCCTGTCTGCCTGTCCAGATCCTGTATACTTTTCAAACATTCACTGAAAAGAACATTGTGTAAATAAAGCGACAAAACCCTTTCCATATCTAATAGAAATCTCTGCATAAAGCAGAGTCGATTGTACAATTCCGACTACATCATGGGCATGTGTTTATGAATCACTATCAAAAAGTAATGATACCAGGTGTTCGCGAAAGGTCGAGCGTATCCTGCCCCACCGGTGGCACTTCTCCAGTCACTCACTCCTCCAGTTACTCACCCATTCCTCCAGTCACGCAATTACTTCTCCTGTCACTCATTCCTCTTGTCACACTCACTCCTCCAGTCACTTATTCACTCCTCCAGTCACTCATTCACTCCTCTAGTCACTCACTCACTCCTCTAGTCACTCACCCACTCCTATAGTCTCTCAATCACTCTCCAGTCACTCACACACTCCTCCTGTCTCTCAATAAACTCTCCAGTCAGCCAATCACTCCCCCAGTCACTACCTCCTCCAGTCACTCACTCACTCACTCCTCCAGTCACCCACTCACTCCTCCAATCACTCCCTCACTCCTCCAATCACTCCCTCACTCCTTCAGTCACTCAATAAACACTCCAGTCAACCAGTCACTCCTCCAGTCACTCAATCACTACTCTATTCAGTCAAGCACAACTCCAGTCAACCAATCACTCCTTCAGTAAGTCAGCCACCCACCAACCAACTCACTCACTCCGCCAGTCACCCGAGCACACAGTCACCATGACCTACGTGACATTCAGCTATCTGACGTGACCAAATATTTCTCAGCAGTGTGTATACTCAATTACTAATTGGGTAATTGGCACAGTATAGACAACAGTTTACGCTAATAGATCTACTTGAAATAATGTTCAGCGTAAAAATCTGTTTCCATTTAACATTTTCACGTATAAACCACTCTTAGTGGTTCTTGTCACGCGATGTTTATCGCAATGTCATACGGTGCGTTTCTCAATGTTGGCTGGAGGGAAAGTGAGTAGGTTGCAGCTAATGTATTATTCGAAGTTAAAGTTTTTCTGCCCTAGATATGTATTAGATATTATACATTAAAACATAAAAGTAAACATAAAAATGTTTTGGTTATTAAACGTATGACTCTAGAGGCAGACTGCCTTCCTGTCTCATTAAGCAAACTAAATTAATCAGTCACAACAAAACATAACGTGATGCGTTCGGGGCAGAATAAATGATCATAACTCCCCAGTTCTCAGTGAATGTTGTAAGAGTGTTTATGGGGACAGGGTGGTACAAATGTACATCCTGGTCAACTGTGGGTCATGGTGCCTCGACGACCGCAATCGCTTGTCATTCAACCAATCACCTGTTTGTCTGGTCCAGACAGGCCGCTCTCGTTGCTGGAATATTGCTGACAGTGGAATAATAAAAGTATGCACATATGTCCATGTTTATATTAATGTGTGATCATCTAATCTGAGTTTGTATTTGCTTGATTCGTAATAAAAATCCATTTATATGACCCACCAGGAGATAGGGGACCTTGTGGGTGCTGGGATACAAGTGTGATGTCATAAGACGTCTGCGGTCACCTTTCTTCAGCGAGGATCGCCATATGTCCGGACTGCAAAAAATATCTTATTTTTCTCTCGTCAGTTCGTAATGTACTAAAAACTTTATTTCAAAACCTTTCAGCATGCATGTCTTCTTGCAATCAGTTCAAAGTCGGAAAATGAGTCTAAATGTTTGAGTCCATGTATCTCTATAATACATATTAATTGAAGCTTGCGAATGGTATTTTTAATGTTTGACAATATAATGAAAAGTCAAAATGTGATTATCTTATGGTTGATCACATATTTTAATACTCCTCACACATCAGTAAAATAAACGGGCATTCGCCGTCGTGGAATAACAGTCAGTGACTTGGGCTCCACGTCGCCTTGAACAGTATATCAGGCCGATGTGTGAGTAAAGCCAAGAGTTTATAACCTTGATGGAACCAACGAGAACGGAGGACAATGTTGTCCCATTTCCGTGACTAATCTGGACCAACCATCAATAGATCCAATGGCACGCCAACCTAAGGGACTAAACCCTACACAGCGTGATGGCGTTGGATCTTCAGTACCTTCGTCATTTATGATCTGATATCCTCTACATCTCTGTATTTTTCAGAAATTCCGTTTTTGTGCCCCATAAGAAAGAATCAGAAAAATGTCTGATTGGCCTATTTTGCCGAATATCTACTGATTATTAATCACGACCATTTGAAGATCCGGGTGAGAATAGGTCTTCCCCAACCCATGCTTGTCGTAAAAGGCGACTATGTTTGTTGTAAGAGGCGACTAAGGGGATCGGGTGGTCAGGCTCGCTGACTTAGTTGATGCATGTCATCTTATCCCAATTGCTCATGATGTCAATAACTGGACTGTCTGGTTCAGACTCGATTATTTACAGACCGCCTTCATATAGCTAGAATATTGCTGAGTGCGTCGTTAAACAAATCACTGACCGTTTGGACTCCTAAAGGATCCGATAAGGATGAGAAATATACCAATTACATCTGGTTGACAGCCAATCAGCAGATCGCTTTGACCTCACAAACCCGTGGGAGGTATTAAGGCTGTCATCTGTAAAACTCATTTTGATAGTTAGCTAAATATATGGAGAATAATGTGCTGTTCTCTATGCATTACTTGATATGATGTTAAACGCCCATCCCAGCGGCGGCCTGAAAATAGTAGTGTCTAGACAAGCCAATTCAGTGATCATTGGTGTTACGACTCAGTCGGGTTACGATGCCACGCAATCAAATGAGTGAGTGAGTATGATTTTACGCCGCGTTTAGCAATATTCCGCAATATTCGGCACACCGGAAATGGGTGCACATTGTACCCATGTGGAGAATCGAACCCGGGTCTTCGGCGTGACGAGCGACAACAACTAGTCTACCCCACCACCCCGACACGCAATCAGCCATCACTAAACCTGACACCCCTATCCATGAAGTAGACTTTTACCTTATTCTGAACCGGAATTTCCACGGGGAAAATAGTAAGCATCAAATATTTTACATCGCTAACCCGGTCGTTCGCTTTGTCCAGACTCGAATGTTTCCAGGCGGCGAACCAAAAGACGTTAAAAGATGGTACTTGTTGTTACCCTGTCTGGCGCTCGGCATTAAGGGGCTAAAACAAGGACTGGTCGGCTCGGAGTCAGTATACTGTGTCTGAGTGGGGTATTTATGTTAAACTGCGGCATGGTATCTCAGTGAGCTAGCACTATAAATCGGCATCAGTCCGGACTAGTACAAGCAGCCACACAAACACACACACGTGCATGCACGTCGCTATATCAGTGCAATAATCTTGGACGCGACGTTAAACCCCATTTCACCTCAGCTCCAGGCGGCGGGATTGCAGAAAGCGGTGGAAAATAACACTCACTAATTCGCAATCAGAATACATTTTGAGTAAACCAAGTACAAAATATGGCGCTTCTGATAAAAATAATAAAGAGAACTGCATGACGTTCAGTCAACAGTATTATTCACATTGATATTTTTTCATCATCCATTTGATATTTTGAATAAGGGAGTACACAGAATACAAAAAAAATAAAAGCGACAAAACCCTTTTCTTATTCATAAGAAATCTCTAATAAAACATTGCAGTCGATTGCACGATTCCGACTATATGATGAGCATGTGTTTAGGAATCACTATCAAACAGTGATGATATCAGGTGTCCGCGAAAAGGTGAGCGTATCCAGCCCCACCGGTGGCACCCGTCACAAACACATGCAAAGGCAAGTCATTTGTTCACCCGAATAAACACGGGGATATATGGCACCAGTCAAAATAAGGAATTGCATCGGACATCATTTTTGTTCCAGCATTATGACGGCGGTCTGTAAATAATCTGGAGTTTGGACCAGACAATCCAATGACTGACATCGTGACCATCAATCCAAGCAGTTGGGATACGGTGACATGTAATGAACCACGTCACCGAGCCTCACCGCCCGATCCATTTAGTCGCCTCTTACATGCATTCTGATCTGGTATCCACATGGGGACTGTGTCAAGGCCATTGTTGGATCAGACACCCAACATGAATGAACATCGACCATCATGATTGTTACTTAGTACGGACTGAAATGTCATTGGTTTCAAATACGTCAAGTCTCGCAATCAGTCGTTAGAGGGTAACACTGCAACTGAGTCTCCGTGCGCACCAAAGATACAACGATGTCAGGTTCGCGCTTGTTAAAGATGCTATCCCAATTATTCCAGAGCCCCAGACTCGATAGTTTGAGCATGGCATCCTGTGTGTTCTTTCGTTATCAGAAGCTTGACAGAGGATGAATAATTGTTGGAATAAGAACTAGTTAACTGGACATTCTCGGGAGCGTAATGATGTTGACGTTGTAGATGTGAGAATTATTACATTACAATTATTTCTAAGGTGGTTGTCGACATGGTACTATTTATCTTCATCTGCGCTCCGCTTTCACCTCGCCATATGAAGAATGAAAAAAAACACAAAAAAACAGAGAACGTTATATATGTTTTATTTTCGACCTTCATATCGGAAACAAAACTTCGTATTCTGAATGAATATTTGACTTTTTACACTGATGTACCCCCTGTCAATTATTAAATGCATAGTTTGAAAAGATAACTGAACCAAATATACCAACACCGAAATAAAATGAAAGACACTTCTCGTGTTCTTCCTGAGCACAAAATCGTAGGTTTCTTCGAGAAGAATAACAAGGTGTATAATTATTAACGTACAGCAACTAGTTCTGCGACTACATGATGGAGTAAAGTGCTTGTAATGATCTATACTAGTGTATATTAACCTTTGTGAAGACCACGTCACAGTGGTTGGCCAACATTAGTACCAGTGTTAGGAAACAACACTGGACAAATGCGTCTCTGTATTTCGATTTACGACTTTCTTGAAATATAGATTAAATCCTTCTTCAAATAATAGGTGTGGAAATGCCATGTGGTCCGTGCAATTCATTATTCTGTTATACCAGTGGTGTGGGTAGCCTAGTGGTTAAAGCGTTTGCTCGTCAGCCGAAGAACTGTTTGATTCCCCACATGGGTACAATGTGTGAAGGCCATTTCTGGTGTCCCCACATGGGTACAATGCTTGAAGCCCATATGTGTTGTCCCCGGTCGTGATATTGCAAGAATATTGCTAAAAGCGACGTAAAACCATACTCACTCACTCTGTTATATCAGATTTAGTGGCTGAATGTGGTGTCAGTGATGTCGGTCTGTTTATCTTTAAATTTCTGTTTCGTTGTCTCCATCAGCTCAAAATGTTGTGTTAATGTTCTTGATAGAGTATATGTACATTTTCCCTGTAACTCTCATGAAAGGCCAGCCGCCTTAGAACGTAGTTAGTAGTCTCAATGATAAAACTCAATACTTCAGACAGACAAGAGAAGATAACATCTCCCGACACATCTCTCGAATCTGTGATCGAGTTAAATCTTATTCAGATCTTAACTTGCAACCAACTGAATTATTGAAACAGTAATGATCACCGTTTCAAAGGAATTAGACTCGTTTGGCAACAATTCTGGGGTATAACAAATATTACATTTTGGATAATACCTTATGTGTAAAGTACAGATCCTAGTACTTTTGGGGGTTGTGTCCCATCCGGGATTCGAACCTACACTGCCTGAGTGAGGCACCTAATCGCCAGCACAAAAATCAGTGATCTAAGTGATGACTTTGGTGATTAGGTGCCTCACTAGGCAGTGTGGGTTCGAATCCCGGATGGGACTCAACCCCCCCCGAAGTACTAGGATCTATACAAAGAAAATGTTATCCCAAATATAACATTTCCTACATCTAACCACTTGTTAAATGGCATTGTGTGTTCGGTTCTGGGGTACTCACCATCGAGGACGAAGCATAATGACGAACCAATATCGGTCAATATTCAATGCCTATATTATTTAAATCTTTGCAAAAACATGAATACGTTTCCAACGAAAAAAACTAATTTACATTTTCTTTTTGAGCGTTGAACACTTCCGTCTGGATGATATGACTGCCATAACGATTATTTCCACTCGCGTGTGTTTACATATGAAAAGTGACAGGCAAGTTTTGGGCTGTTCAGGTTCACGTTTTCTTCAACCATGAAGCATGTACACGATCTTTCCTCCAGGGCTGATATCTCCAGCAGTAAACCGAATAAAAAAGGATGACTATAAAAAGTGAACCCCAGAACGCCGACATTTGAAACTGGCATCAGTCCCATGGCTAACGATTTCCGCACGCCGGAATGTTATTTGAAGTTTTGAGAGTAAACATGTGAATATACTGAAGTTTTCATTATTTCGTGGTCACCTTTGGGATGCAGCCAAACAGACAAGCGATTTCCAGTTGGTATACTAGTCTCAAGGGACGTGATTGTGGAGTCACTTTTTTATGTGCGTCAGTGAAATTTACATGCTCAAGCTGATTTGACAAACATGTTTTGGCACTACGACTCTTGGTGATTCAGTTAAAATAAGTAAGGTCACTATGCTGTTGAATTTTTATGCCACAAGCTGTTTAAGATATAGTTTTTGTCCAGTCTATTCTTTGTTGTTTTCCCCGTGGGGAGTCAAATTGCAACGTTACAAAAAATGATCACCTGTAAGCTACACTGAACACGTATGGTCGGAGACGGCATAATAGAGTTAATAAATCGTTTTGTCACGCTCGGTGAGTTAGTTAATTTAATGGCGTGTCATCGTACCGACTCCATGGACCTTTGTTCACAATACAAAAGATTAGTTTGTCTGGGCTTGATTATTTACAGGAATATTGTTGAGTACACAATGTATTCAGAAAACTACCATATGCAGTACAAGACTGCTTACGCGACAATTTCCAGAAGCTCTGTGGGCTCGTACTCATCCCATCGAATAGTTTTAGTGTGCAATGGCGTGTCAACATATTGTGATGGAAGCTGTAAAGGAATCGTCATAATACGGTCAACGTCAATCGAACAATGTGGGGGATACTCTTGTGTAAGATTATATTGGTGTTAGTGCTAGGCTAAAATGATGTCTAATGACATTTTCTACTTTGACTTTTACCACTTCTGTTTCAGTGTTTGTTTTCAGATGAACACTTGCCTTGCCTTTGCATGTGTTTGTGATGGGTCCCACTACATAGACGGAATCGTACAATGGCCTCTGCTTTCAGCAGAAATGTTTTATGATTTTGGAAATGGGTTTGTTTTTATATTCTTGCCCCGGGAGGTAGGTCGCCACTATCCCATGATTGTCAGTATTAAGAGCCGACTAAAGAGGATCGGGTAGTCAAGGCTTGGTTACTTGGCTGATGATTCTTCATATACCGATGGCTGTTCACTCAGGTTGGGTTCCGTTAAAATTATTTCTTTGGTATAAAGGTTAATACGACATGCTACGTTTTCATGTCAATATCGGTGGGGGCGGGTGTGGGGTGTGGGGTGTGGGGTGTGGGTGTGGGTGTGTGGGGTATGGGTGTGTGTGTGTGTGTGGGGGGGGGGGGGGGGGGGGGGGTCTTGCCTCAATCGTCCTAGAGGACAGAGAGAGAGAGAGATAGAAATTGTTTCTTTCTGTCTCACCCATTTGTACATACAAATATAAGATTATCTATATATAAAACTACATATCATGTAGAATGACCGCTCTTAAAGGGCTGTGAGATAGGCCCTCAGTGCCCATTTCTTCCTCTCTAACCAAGCCGAGGTTATTAACTTATTAGAGTGTTTAGTTAATTCACTCTCAGGTGTTAATTGGTCGTTCCACCTCCATCAATATCCTACTAAGAGCCAACGGCAGAAACACAACCAAACCCCAAGAGCCTAAAGGTGTAGTTTATAGAATTGACTGCAATTATGAACAATCCTTAGTAGGTGAAACATCCCGCCCCATCAACACCAGAATCAAAGAGCACAAAACCTCAACCATCAAATCAAACAGCAAATCAGCCGTCTCGGACCATATCAGTAATTGCCCCCTTCACGACATCAACGGGGAAAACGTCCAAATCCTCTCCAACAACCTCCATGACTTCACTAAAAGAGAAATAACAGAAGCAGTCCACATTCGACATCAACCAACAGGGATCAAGGCTGTTTCATCCCATCCGCCTACTATGAACTCATCAAGCAATAATCACCACCCCTTTGTAAACTTATCCTGTTTAATTGGCTTCATGTCTCATTGGCTTCCACCGATGTGTTCTCTGTCCACCGTGTTGTGACAGTATTATCATTCTGTTGTCATTACCTACTCTGTTATCCCACTCATATATACAATTGTTGTATCTGTTAATCCTCTACTGTTAATCCTCCACCTACTATATATATTCTGTTCCATGTTCCTCATTCTAAATAAGGCATATTTCTAAAACGACACCACTGTCTGGCTATACATATCCACTGTCTGACAATCGGAGGTATCCACCCTGTATCCCCATTACGAGCCAAACTAGGGGCATAAGTGCCCAGCTAAGATAAAACCTGATAGCCCGATGGTGTACTGCATTAACAGCAGATACATTACGGTTACTTGCAAACATCGTACCCCGACGGCGTTGGATGTTGCTTACAATACCAACCATAACTTTGTATCGATTTGTTTCAAGCAAGCCGCCATTCGGTATATTGACGGGGACTTCTAAAATTAATAAAGGCCAAGGAAAATCAGTGATTGATATG
Organism: Haliotis rufescens; assembly: GCF_023055435.1. NCBI lineage: Eukaryota > Metazoa > Mollusca > Gastropoda > Lepetellida > Haliotidae > Haliotis > Haliotis rufescens. Next base: position 16,966,136 of record NW_025963779.1, read on the forward strand.
ATGCTCATGTGCAACGGTCAAGGCCTTCGGGACACAAATACACACAAAGAAATAAATCACCCAATATATTGTGTCGCCTTTCTTTTAACCCGGAATCGCCAACACATATCTTTGTGGGGATGCTCAACAATGATCTGGCTGTGTTGTTGTAGGCTGGTGGACGGCGAACAGCATATCTCCATCAGTCGTGGCGTTTCGCCGCTGAGACGTGATGTTTGGTATCACGACAAGGTACTCAGTAGCCTTCGTAATTCACGCTAGTTCGCCAGCCCGAGGCTACTAAACTGTGCTGAAGACAAGTAAAAAGATACCATACGATGGTAGTCCTCATTGATAAGTAGCATTGGAGGGCTTTTATTCTTAACCAGGTCTCAATGCTTCAATGTTCCTACAAATTGAAGCTGAACATTACTGACAGAAAATGTAAGCATACAAAACAGCTTTGTCTCGTTCAAGCGGGACAAGTTACAAACTCCGAGGACTAATAACATATGGTTTCCACTAGTCCTCTGGGCTTGTATTTAAAAACCCCCGAATATCTAACGCTGATTGATGGTTAACTACATATATATATATATAGAATATAATCGTCATCTGTGGGTAAAGTCCCATTCATAAAGATTACAGTTTTATCAGACAAATTGAAAAAACCCTGGACCAAGCAGTGTTCCTTGCCACTGTGGTAATGTCTGCCATGTGCATGTGCACGTGTTTCTGATTTTTGTCGGATTGAGCACAGCTTTTTATCACAAACACGAGACAAATATGTTAATGCGAGAACTAAATACCCATAAATAACTCTCTTCCGTGAGTGAGATGTGGCAACATCATAAACGATAATGGAAAGTGACAGCTTTCAGTGAGAACGTACGTACAGCTGAAGCTTTGTTTCGAAAATATACTATTCTTTATACGCTGTCCTCACGTGAACATGCTAAACATCGCTGTTTCAAAATTACTGGATGGTTTAGGGGAGGATGTGTTTTTATAGGGAACGTGGGGATAGATTAGGTGATTGGGTTCCCAACGTGACCGTAGCGCTACGACTGACGAACCTCAACTCTAACTGTAAAAATTGAATTGAATGTCTACATACCTACAGACTTGCTAACCCCCCAAAACTTAAGGAATAAAGATTTTTATCCGAACCTTTGAACTCTTGTGTGGCCCGCGTTGCTTGCATGACAACTAATCAAGAAAATCTGCAACCAAACAGACCATGTCATGAGCCTTATGACTGATGGCCAAACCGTCAGCAGAGATAGAGATCATCCTCCGAAAGTGTCGACCGATTTGTCTTATCACTTGCCTTGTCTGTCAACAATACTTCAAATGAAAAGTGTTTTTTGGGTGCTAAATTCCACCTTGGTGAAGTGCCCATCACACTCTGCTTAAAGCATCGTTTCATCGAAGGCTGGCGTTTCCTTCTTTCCACCCCTCCCAACTCAACAAATTTCCGACAGCTGTATGAGTGAGTATGGTTTTACGCCGCTTTTAGCAAACATTCCAGCAATATCACGGCGGGGGACACAGAAATGGGCTTCACACATTGTACCCATGTCGGGAATCGAACCGGGGTTTTCGGCGTGACGAGCGAACGCTTTAACCACTAGGCTACCCGACCGCCCTGACAGCCGTATGAGGGATAAAATGCAAGGAATCGAGGGGTGGATGTTGTAAATGTTTGTTGTGGTGGATACGAGGACTGTCTGTTCGGAATCAATAGAACACTTTTAAGTAAGGGGGGATATCCTAATTAATGGTTAAAGCGTTGGCCCGTCACGCCGAAGTCCCGGGCAGGATTCCCCTAATGGGTACTATGTGTCCCCCGCGTGATATTGCTGGAATATTGCTAAAAGCGGCGTAAAAACATACCCACCCACTCACGAGTTTCGTTACTTTCTGATTTTTTAACTGGACACCAGTTACTGAAGGGGGGGGGGGGGGGGGGGGAACCTACACCATCCTAGTTGTTGATGCAGTAACTTGTCACGGCCAAAACCCCGGGTTTTTGTACCCCACACTGATGATTCATGACGTGACGTGACACCCCGCTCGATGTCCCCAGGTGTTGCTGGAACAGCGCTCAAGACGGTGAATAGTTACTCACAACTATATGACACTTTTTTATAGATAACCTCTTTATTCTGTGTTACATCGTTTCAGGGCTGCTGTATTCCCCTTCATCACGGCATCACGCAATGTTAGATGTCAAGAACAGGTGTGAACAAGTGCAATTTTAATCAATGTAAATTGGATGGGTACTTCAGTAGGAAGGCCTTAGATTTTGATTCCTAACACAAAGCTTGTAACAGTTTCAATGTCGTTTCACGCTATTGTGGGGGCATGCCATGTAAACAAGGTCTGTCTAGATCAGAGCTGGGTCGAGATGATAACACTGAAGTGACCTTCACCTTGGTTTCAGAACGAGGGTTCATTTCACGTGGCTGTTAGTTATCATGGAGTCTTGATATCATGTGGGAGATGTGTATACAATGTTCAACACTTCACATGCATACTTGCATCTATCTGTATGTATCTATGCAATTATGTGTCTTATGTAGCTGGTGAATGACCGCTTTAGAAGCTGGGGATGGGTGTTGTGGTGTGTTAACTTAAAGGAAAAGTGGAACATTAAATAATACATTTGCTCTCACCTGAACAGTTAAGACATACATGCCTTAGGTCATGAGTGAGAGAGTGCGTTTGGTATATATTGTGCTGTGAACAGTGTTTTATCAGATGAAGGAGCATGAAATAGCTCTAAAATACCGTGATAAAGAAAACAAAAGTTACTTTCCATAGAAAGTGTCATGTATTCATGTTCTTCCAACTTCTAAGAGTGCCTATCAAAGACCACACGGTACATGTATTTATTTTACCTGTTCAATACTTGTTATTTCCAGACACGAACAATGTCATAAAACTTAATACACATTCACAGAACAAACCGGTTATTACGAAGTTTTCGTTCAGGATAAGAAAAGAGAATACATTCCTCAGTATTTGTTATCTCGAAGTTAATCTCACAAGATCCCAATGAGTGCTGTTGAATTAGTGAACCCCGTACGACTCCTTAAGGGAAATGCCAGTAATTTTACCGGAAGAGCATCTTTGTAGGCTCGCCTTGTGGTTACATGTAGATTGGCTCGGCACGCCGAAGACCTGGGTTCGATTCCAAACATTCATATTATGTATTACGGCTTTGCTTGGTGTCCCCCGAAGTGTTGTAGCTCGATTATTACTCTCACTCACTCACTCACTCACTCACTCACTCACTCACTCACTCATGATACAAATGATAACCGTTTACTTTTCCATGGTCAAAGTTTTCCCCGACATTTAAATAAAAACGATTAGGAATTCGATAAATATGAGTAGACTGATATCTGTCACCCGATGTGTTGTAGCTCGATTATTACTCTCACTCACTCACTCACTCACTCACTCACTCACTCACTCACTCACTCACTCACTCACTCACCCACTCACTCACGATACAAATGATAACCGTTTACTTTTCCATGGTCAAAGTTTTCCCCGACATTTAAATAAAAACGATTAGGAATTCGATAAATATGAGTAGACTGATATCTGTCCCCCGATGTGTTGTAGCTCGATTATTACTCTCACTCACTCACTCACTCACTCACTCACTCACTCACTCACTCACTCACTCACTCACTAACTCACTCACTCACTCACTCACTCACCCACTCACTCACGATACAAATGATAACCGTTTACTTTTCCATGGTCAAAGTTTTCCCCGACATTTAAATAAAAACGATTAGGAATTCGATAAATATGAGTAGACTGATATCTGTCCCCCGATGTGTTGTAGCTCGATTATTACTCTCACTCACTCACTCACTCACTCACTCACTCACTCACTCACTTAAATATGAGTAGACTGATATCTGTCTAAACTGGCAAAAGATCTCAATTTATGCAGGTTCCAGTGTATATTTACATTCATAGTATCATTGGCTAAGGAACGCAGCCAGACACTAAAGCAATTGTATGTAGGTGGCCAGTGAAGATTTCCCCCATGCATTCCAACAGTTACTTTCCCAGGCATGTGCGTTAATCATATGTAACTGTTTTAGACTTGCAGAACTGTACTGGGAGATTAACCCTCTCTAGCAAACAAAATACACTCATGAGTGTCCCTTAAGAGACAAATAAAATGGCGTACATGATTGTTAAGGCATATTACATGTCTGTGGGCGTTCGAGTTTGAGCGCATGGCTATATATATAACACCATAACTAAAGGCTATACTTCAATAATATAACGAACGATTATTGAATTGTTATAGTCATATTTCTGAAAACATGCCTAATGTCACCTATTCCCCAACTGGTGCATTAAGTTGATATCATCGCCAGAGAATGAGGTGAAATGGGGTTTAACGTCGCGTCCAAGATTATTGCACTTATATAGCGACGTGCATGCACGTGTGTGTGTGTGGCTGCTTGTACTAGTCCGGACTGATGCCGATTTATAGTGCTAGCTCACTGAGATACCATGCCGCAGTTTAACATGAATACCCCACTCAGACACAGTATACTGACTCCGAGCCGACCAGTCTTTGTTTTAGCCCCTTAACGCCGAGCGCCAGACAGGGTAACAACAAGTACCATCTTTTAACGTCTTTTGGTATGACGCGGCCGGGGATCGAACCCCGGACCTTCCGCTCTCCGGGCGGACGCTATCATGGCCAGATCATAACCAGTCTAGATTATTGGCCGAAACAGATTCCATGAAAGACCAAATAGCGATGAAACGAAAATGAACGGATCACTGAAAATCAGTGAAATATTGAAATAAAAAGTTTGACCTTTTGTGCACGATTTAAAATAAAAGCTGTTTTCAAATATTAATATTTCTCCACACCGGCATGTCATTCAAAAGAAGAGACATGCATTGAGATGTTGTAAATGTCACTGAATAATATGAATCTTTGAACATAGAAATTATGCAAAAATACCACACACAGATGACCAGTTAGGTCTTTGCCGCGTTTTCCGTAGTGCTTCGCAATTACAATGTAGTTGGAAGGGAAATTAATTGGATGACTAAGCGCTTCTAAATACCGATGCACTCAGTCATGTTATTAAGCGATTAATCCACAAGTGATTTAGTAATTATGTTTGGACGCTTTGAAAAATTTACTGAAAACATTTTGAAACTTGGTTAAAAAAGAAACCATAATTCCATGCTGAAGCACAAGTGTAATATATGCACGATTCATCTGCATGATGAAAAGGTTCCTATTTTTTACCAGGTGAACAATAGCCTCACCTTTGCATGAACTGTGGCGGGTGCTACCGGTGGGGCAGGATCCTCTCACCTTTTCGCGAACACCTGGTGTCATCGTTAATTTTATAGTCATAAACACATGCTTATGGTAAAGTCGGAATAGACAAGGTGCTCTGCTTTGAGCAGAGGTTTCTGGTGAATATGGATCGGGTTTTGTGTCTTTTATTCAACACAAACCATGTCCCTATATGCCATGTGTATCGTAAGGAGTTTTCTAATTCTGCTTACATATCAGCGTAACCGGCAGTTCCACTCGTTGTTAATGTTTATCAGCCGCTTATTATATTTATTTAGCTTGGATGCGACTCTTAATCACAGGACGCCGTGATATAGTCGGACTATTAAGAATACCTGAAGCTGGTGTGAGACAATATTGTACTTATAACGGCGTTTTCATCATTGCATGGCGCCATGCTTTGTTTGTTTTTGGTTTGAGGAAGTTACATGGGGATGAGTAATAGATGGAAAGGTGGAAACTTCTAAAAAAAACATAATAGTAATCTTTATCTCGCACATGTATAATGATGTGTTTTCCTTAAGAAATACTTGCAAATTCTGAAAATATTTTTTTAAACATTCCTAACTGTAAATGATTACACTAAACATGTTGAAAGGGAATCAAGCTCCAGCATGGGGGCAAGCGGGAAAGGTTCATCCAATTTCCGTGTAGCGAGGTATCAGCACTTTGGTACAGCGTCAGTTATTGACGTGTCAGTCTCTAGGAGTAAGATCACAGTACGATAAGCATTAGAGAGAGTATTCATAGAGAAGAATGTTTTATGGTTATATAAAAAACTGATCGCATCTTTGGTCTTAGGGTAGATGGTCTGTTCGGAGAGTTTAAGGTCGGGGTTTCGATCCACGGCCGCGACATATCAAAAGACGTTATAAGTTGGTACTTGTTGTTATCCCGCCTGGCTCACGGCATTAAGGGGCTAACACAAGGACTGGTCGGAGCCAAGTACACACACACACACACACAGACAGACAGACAGACAGACAGACACACACACACACACACACACACACACACACACACGTGTATGCATGTCGCTATATAAGTGCATTAATAATGAATGCAACGTCAAACCCCATTTCACCCCACCTTCTGTAAAATTAAACCTTAAAACTTTGTGGGTTTCAATTTTAACAATATATCCATGTCTCCACTGATCTGGTCCATTATAAAACATTTTTACAACAATGTAATTATAACTGCTTTGAAAAGATTAATTATGAAAAATACAAATAACTTCACCACTGTAGATATAAACAAAAACAAATTAAGCCATTGTGTCACTGCCATAATTGTTCGTTCAATTCTAGACCATGCAACATATGCTGCTAACATATGATATGCCAACAAAAGAGCTTTTATGCCATTATTTAGTTACTACTTTAAACATTTATCATGTGATTGTGTTAACATCATACCTCTCAATTATTCCTTGAAAACAAAAACTAATGTTTCAGGAAGTCATTGTTGGGAAAACATACTACTAGTTTTGTTTTCGTTATATGTTTGTTTTCTATTTTAATCTTACATAATATAAAATTCAAATTTGTCACGTGTTCATTCCTGATTCTGAAGGTACCACATGCAAATTACAATTTGTTTCACCTTCAGGGTTACGTACGCTTTATGACAATACAAGTGTTCCCCTTGAAATTCCGGATCAGAATTGGTCTTAAGAAAAGTGGTAAGAGGCGACTAACGGGACCGCTGATTGGTTGGTTGATCCATGACATCGTATCCCAACTGGGATGTCAGTCATTGGATTATCTGGTCCTATTGTAAAGTAAGGCGTTAAACAACAAACGATACAAATGTACATGCAAACATGATGGTACAGGTGGACTAGTCAGGATGATGGATAGCTGTACGTGTTTTCGGCCACTAGTTTGTCTGGTAAAGATATGATTTACTAGCTGTCGTGATACAGCTGGATTGATGTGACTGCGGCGTAAAACGGCATTCATTCACTCCCATACTCAAGCTTCACGGTCAGGCAAAGATGCTCGCAAATCACATGTTTTTCAGTATAATAAGCTATTGACATTTATTTATAAGCACGGTCATTTGATATAAACTCATAACGTGCGACACGGTGATCACGTGTCACATACACGTTGCACTGACACATGTTTTTGAGTTCGAGCTGTACATTACTTTGAGGGATGCAGTGTTTCATCGCGTATAATTACATTACACATCTGTCCACGACGGGATGTCAATGAAATGAAATAAAAACATCAATGACTATAACTCAGCAATAAAGCATTGAAATCCTTCAGAGATAATGCAGTTTGATATCAAATAGCATCATTAATAAATATGTGCAAATTTGCATCAAAGACTTTGGCCAGTACCAACATCTCCCTGAGAGACACTGAAGCTTTAACAATTAAATATGATTGTGGAATGTTGATCACAGACCTGTTCAGCCCATAAAGGGTCAGCAAGGAAGAAGGGACACGCATAAGAACATGTGGCATGATCGTTAAAGGAAGCCATCGAGTGATTCCCAAAAGTTGGAACACCTTAAATAACACGTGACCTAGATACGACACAGTGGGTTATGTTTCTGCAAAAAATACAGCTTAGGACTTATATGTATATATAATAAGTGTTGAATTTGGGATAACACTTTCTTAGTAAAGTACAGATTATAGTACTATTTTGGATTATCCCAAATATAACATTTGTTACATTTGACCACTTTCTAAATGGCATTGTGTGTTCATAGCTTTCGGCCATGGGAGCCGTGCCAATTTACACTTGTCAGAGGGGTACCCAAAGTACGTGATCTAGACTACCAGTTGTCGGACTTCCATTTTCATTTTTTGTTTGTTTGGAAGCCTTGGTAGCTGGGTGTGTTAGATCGCTGATTTTGTGTGCTGGCGATTAGGTGATTCACTCTGGCAGTGTGGGTTCGAATACCGGATGTGACTCAACCCCCAAAAGTACTAGAATATGTATTTTACTAAGATAGTGTTATCCCAAATATAACATTTGCTACATTTTACCACTTTCTAAATGGCATTGTGTGTTTATATAAATATAAAACATCATCTCCAGAGCCTCGATTATCTGAATAAACTGACTCCATTGGGCGTAAGAGGCAAAATAGAGGTGAAAAATACATGAAGGGATCACTGAAAATCAGTAAGACCAGGTGTTGGAGTAAAGGGTACGCATGCCATGCCCATCCGTCACCACGTCTACTCAGATAAACAGATTGATGCTATAAAACAGGACGATAATATAAGCTTCGATATTAAGCAGCGCTTTGTATGGGTGCCCAATGCTTTCCTTTGAAGAAATACAAGGCTCAGTCGGTGGCAGCGCTTTTGGTGAGAGTCGTTCAAAGTCTACGTTGTTTGTCTGCGAACTAAAATATATATGATGTGTGTCATTTTAGCATTTAAATGACAATCCAGAGTACGCTGAGATTCAATATCTCACCACACTACACCGCCTATGTCGAGACTTGATATGGACGCCAGGGCTTTGTTCATGGTAAAGTATGAAAGTGGCACGGGTATAATATGAACTGACAGCTCACAAATCTCCCGGAGCCGCGTAAATAAGACATACAGGACATACAGAGTCGTGAGTGAGTGCGTTTCGTTTAAGGCCGCATCGAACTGTTTCAGTATTATCTAGGTGTTTCAGCTTGATGTGGGAGGACAACACGGAGTGATGCTTATCTAGGCATGTATCACGTCTTGTCGTGGTTCGAGTCGATTTGTCTATTGTATTTCAAAGAATTAACTGCACATGTCTTGGACACAAATGTGGAGATGATAAATTGTAATTATCTTAAAAAGTCCAAGTATTTGTCACATTACTGGAAGCTGCCAAATATCGATTTGCATTGGGAAATGGACTGTGACTGTGTTTGGTATCTTATCCCGCACGAGATGAACCTACAATTTAGAGTTTACACTGTGTTATACTTAGACAAAACGTATTTATTTACAGTGTGTCCTTCAGACACAAACAATGTCATAAACCGAAACTAAAAACAGATTTTCCCCACGGAACAAACAGAAGCAAAAGAGGATACATTCCGTGGAGAGGTGCAACTCACAACGCCCAACAGGAGAGGTGCAACTCCTAACGCCCAACAGGAGAGATGCAACTCACAACGCCCAACACGAAGGGTGCGACTCACAACGCCAAACAGGAGAGGTGCAACTCACAACACCAAACAAGAGAGGTGCAACTCACAACGCCACACATGAGAGGTGCAACTCACAACGCCACACAAGAGAGGTGCAACTCACAACGCCACACATGAGAGGTGCAACTCACAACGCCAAACAGGAGAGGTGCAACTCACAACATCACACAAGAGAGGTGCAACTCACAACGCCACACAAGAGAGGTGCAACTCACAGCGCCACACATGAGAGGTGCAACTCACAACACCACACAGGACAGGTACGACTCACAACGCCCAACAGGAGAGTTGCAACTCACAACGCCACACAGGAGGAGAACTCACAAAGCCACACAGGAGAGGTGCAACTCACAACACCACACAGGACAGGTACAACTCACAACGCCCAATAGTATAGATACAACTCACAACACAACACATTCGAGGTGCGACTCACAATGCCCAACAGGAGAGGTACGACTCACAGCACCACACAGGAGAGGTGCGACTCACCACACCACACAGGAGAGGTACAACTCACAACGCCCAACAGTATAGATACAGCTCACAACACCACACATGAAACTTGACCTCACAATCAGTTTCACCTGTTTTCCATTTCTTTTCGATTTCGGGAAACTAATCTAACAACTGAACCGACAGTCTGATCTTTGACTTTGTGGAACGTAGATCTGTCTATGCCGAAGTGAGGAATGGCGTTGCATTCCTGATAACGATGTATCTTTTTACCTTGAAGGTGTACATTCAAAAGCTGGCATGTTGACGCCAAAGTTGCAAGTAGTTCATACCTCATTTGCTTTTCTAACAGAAGAAGTAGAAAGAATCCTAGATTTCTGAGATGTTAGTTAGGTTTTCTTTGGGAAATCATGAAAATCTGTTGAATCCAGGAATAGAATAAACGAGACCCAACTTTCGGAATCAACAAATTTGAGTGATTTCACTGACTTAAACCATGTTCTGGTTGATGTACAATTTCTCTACAATAGTTGCGTCAGTTTTACACAAAATGCGCGTTCAGAATAGCCAGTGAGTTCCTGACTCAGAATATCAACTGCAAGAGTAATAGCGTGACGTCATCATAATGATATAACAGAGTTTCATGTGCACAGATCCTGATCACTCTGTTTATTCCCTATGGTATGTCAGCACCAGGTTCGTGCTCGTGGGTTTCAAGTCGGGAAGGAGTTCCACCTGTGGCAATGCTGGTTCTCCCACACACCAAGACGACACGGCGTGACGAGATTCAGACACCGTTGGTTTTAATCCCAGCTCACTAAATCACTTTCCACAAAACAGATGCGGCGAAATAAATACTTCATACATTAAACGTGAGTCCACACTAAGAAAACATAGATTCTCATTTAGAACAAGTACGAAAACTGATAGAGCGTTGATCAGTACTGGAGTAAGATGAATGGTAGGTGAGAGAATTGAAGATTAGTATTTATGTTCATAAAACGCGGATGCTCACTGAGAAAAAGAAGGTATATGTGGAGATATCATGGGTTCGTTTTGGGATGAGTTGGATGCACACACAGCGCAGATGCATATTTTAATGGCGCGATGCATAAGAGTGTTGGTGCATACTGCAGAAGCGCAGATGAATACTGTTGCAGCGTGGGTGCATACCATGATTGAGCAGATGCATACTGTAATAGGATGAGTGCATACTGTAAATGCATGAGTGCAAAATGTAATAGCGGAAGTGCAAAATGTAATAATGATGATACATACTGCAATGGCGTGAGTGCATAATGTAATTGCGTGATTGCATACTCTGTTATGCACAAATACGTATTTTTAGTGCGCGGATACATACTGTGGTAGCGCGGATGCAAAAGGTAATGGCGTGGATGCAAACTGCAACACCCACGGACGAACACTGGGATACCATGGGCACATACTAAGATAACATGGAGATAGCATGGAGAGCTACTGTGATAGCGAAGGTACATACCGGGATGACTTGGACTTATACTGAAATATCAACGACATATACTGAACGAACGAAGACCTACATAACTTCTTTGCGAGGCATTCATGTACAGCAAATGCAAAATGAAGTATCACACCCATACCCACGGTGTAAATCCAATTTGGTGTCTGGAATCTGCTGAAATGGGCATTACATCCACACGTTCTGATTTACACGGGCATTCCAGTACGTATGCGCAAACACGTGTTTCTGATATGTTTATGCTTTGTGGTGACACTCATCTTGTAGTCCACACAAACATGTTGGTAGACTAATCCAGCGAGCACAAACATAGCACTGACGTGGATTTGAGGAGACAACGATAACAAACAATTATTGGAGGAGACAGCTTTTAGCCAGAAATGCGTAACACGCAGCTAACGGTTTGTTGGAATTCTGAAAGTACCTAATGTGTCATGCTGTCTTCACACCGGCGTACAAGTACCTCTGTCTGTGTTGGTACAGAAGGAGTTGTAGACGGGAGTTGGATGTCTCGTGTGTGTGGTCTTGGAAATCTTCAGATAATTTATATTTCTGATTCCGACCAGGGTTATTTTTATCAAGTTGCATGTAGCTTTTGTTTGTACTTACAACATGCATCGGTGATATTTTCTAGCATCAGGCCCGTACAGAGGCCCAGCTGAAATATTACTCCCCACCACCCTACTGATTGTCGTGGGGGGCGATTCTTATTGAGATCACGCGGTCAGTCTTATTTAACTGCTCGTCTCGTATCCCGACAGCTTGTTTCATAATATCAACTACTAGCTTTACAGGCCTCCGTGAATAATGCTGAAATATTCTTGACTGTGCCTTCACGAACAGTTTCAAAGAAAGTAATCTTTGAAGCTGTTACTGAGTATATTAGACCTCCGCGTTTGAATGTTTAACGTACAAAGCTAACGACTCAGAAATAGTCCAGTTGTCGACGGGGTCAATTACTCCCGGCCTTCGTGACTCAGTGTAGTCATATACCGCGCAATTTTGTGACAAAGTATTTTCGAACTCACTTTCGAACTCAATTTATTCATTAGTTTATGATGGCTCATCGCCGTAAATGATAATGAGAATACTCAAAGTGCACCGGCTCCTATGTTTTCAAGAGCGAAATGGTGACTTGTTTAGCATAGGTTTAGTTAGAAAGATTAGAAACTTTGAAGTGAGATAATGTTTGATAGAGTCTCAAAAAAGGAAACACCATTACAGAACATGATTGGAGTCTTATGATTGATAAGAAACCCTCAAATGAACTAGACGTACGTATTGTCTTTCTTCGTTTCAGAGTCTAGCTACATTCAGCCAAATATAGACCATATTTTTGTGCTACATACCCAGATCACCATGACATTATTAATCATTGTATTATGTTTTCTAGAGAGGCATTCAATTAAGCCTGCGGATTGTTTGCCAATCCAGTATCAAATTTATTTTGGTAACAAATATGTTTAGCACAAATATAGATTGCTTGTTAGCGAAACTAATTGCACAGTATTGTTGTATTCAGCGCGTTTTTCTGACAGTGTTCTGAATTTCCAAAGCCCCCATCAATCTGCTACAAATGGACAAATGCACAATGATGGATGGACTGGAATTCAAGGCACGGATATGGTAAGCATGTGATCCGATTACAGTGTTAACGCATCTTTATGTGAAGAAGATGTGTTCTCTATCTCAATCTGTTTGCATTTTTTACATTGTTATGTTTTGATTATTATTGGTCAGACTGTTTGTGAGTAAAATCAGGACTTGGCTAAAAGAAAACTCTCTGAAGCTATAGAAATCCGCCGTCACGAACCTTTGATCAACAGAGATACAGGGTATTACATCTCGTCTGCCAATGATGATCTAATCAAGCAATAGACTAAAAAGTACCAATCAACTTGGACATTTTTTAAATCCTTATCTTTACTGTACATCTTACTTCATTACCTATGTGCTATTTGTTATTCCTACTGTAATATGTCTTCATCCAATTATCTGTGTGCTACTTGTTATCTGTTAATCGTTGTTAATGTTAATCTGCTGCTTATCAGAACGCATACATACCCCTCATCACTTGGTTGTAGTCAATCCAGCCTTACAACGGTGTAAGAATATACGTCGAAACGTCACTAGACGCAATAAACCAGAAGTTTTTAATCCATAAATTTGTATATGTTCTTATTTGAGGCATCAGTGGCTAAAATTATGTCCGATGCAATTGCTATTCTGACTTGTATCACATGCTCTCGGGTTTTGTCAGGTTAATTGACTTTCCTTTGCAAGTGTTTCTGACGGATGCCTCCATCGGGGCAGGTTAGGCTCACCTTTTCGCGAATACCTCGCGTTATCACTAGAAGTGATTCATAAACACATGCGTATGATATAGTCGAAATCGTACAATGGACTATGCTTTCAGCAAATATTTCTTATCATCATGTTATGGGTTTTGTCGCTTTTATTATCACAGCAACCCACACCATCGGTAACTAGTTTCGAAATGATATTATTATTACATAAATTGCCGAGCAAAAGAAAGTATACACTTGAAAATGGAATTTGACCAAAAAATACAAACGTTAATATCAAAACGTTACTAGGCTCGCCTTAAGTGAGATTCTCATTGACATGATACATGGTCTAATGTCGCCTATGATACCCATATGCCATGGAATTACCATTTCGTGTTTGTTTCATTTTTAGCAACTATCAAACATGGGTGAATACTTTCTTTTGCCCGTCAGTTTATAAACGCATCATACAAAGTCCTTTCTTTTTGAAATACACCGAGACAATTCTGTTTCATTTATTAAGTTTGGAAAATAATTATCGAGATTCTTCGATAGAAATGTCGGAAATGTGACACTGACAGATAGTAGACACGGCCCCTGAAGATCTTGACTGTCAAGAGGATTGTCAATAACCATATTCTGTGGGTTAATCATTCCGTCACATTATGAAAATCAATAGTCAAAGGTTGGCGTTGAAGACATGATGACGATGGCCACTACTGGAACGTGACAAAGTGTTACCCAATGTGCAGTGCAGGCAATAAATGAAACCTAAATACATCATTGACAGAGGCCACAGAATGTAATTATGTTGACAATTATGGATATCCGGATGAATGGATCACATTTATCAGATTTGAATTTGATAGAACAATGTAGATATTTGTTTGAATGATAATTATAAACTGACAGTGTTCTTATTATCACATTGTGCATTTGTCAGACACCTACACCTCAAAGCTCTTCTCTGTGGTGAGTGAGTGAGACAAATTTACAGTCGCATTGTCATCGGGTAATACAGATCCGGGTTGTCCTGGTCACTAAGTACGAGGGAGTGAGTGAGTATGGTTTTAAGCCGCTTTTAGCAATCTTCCAGCAATATCACGGCGGGGGACACCAGAAATGGGCTTCACACATTGTACCTATGTCGGGAATCGAACCCGGGTCTTCGGCGTGACGAGCGAACGCTTTAACCACTAGGCTACCCGACCGCCCCACACTAAGTACGTGGAAACGCACAGAAAAGTATGGTCGTCTCGTTTGCCTGGTTCAGTTTCATTTCAATTTAGCTGCATATTACAGAACTTAGCAGGTGTTAGTTTATATCATTTTAGATACACGCGCTACCTGTTAATATTTTCAACAATATATTTACAGTATTGAGAAAAGATGTTTTTAATAACTGCATAGTACCGACCGATATGTTTGGATTTTAATATAATTCTTAATTTCATACCCCATTAAAGGTATACATCAGTTTCATATGGTAGGAAACTCAAAACCTGCATAAAAATGACATCAAGCATCCCTTGCCTGCGACAAGTTCCTCGTTCGGCACATACTCAATCTGTAACGCGCCACATGTGTCAAGAATTCAGCAATAGCCTGGATCTCCGTCAAAGACGACATAATTCCATCAGAAAGCCGCAAAAGGGACGTAAATTATGAGAGAAATCCCACGACCGATATCAGCAGCATCACAACCATGCTCCAATTTTATTATACAGGTGATCAATGATGTATGAAATATGATTTATGTTTCATGACTTGTTACGCCTATGGACAATTGGATTTACTTCAGACATATCAATTACGAACAAGGAACAAGCTGCTGAAACTGTTATTGTGATCAGGAAATAATGCGAACAACGACGTGTATACGTGTGTATTGGAGACACTTTATAACGGCATCTTCCCAAAATGTCAAAGAATATAATATTACGTGTATAATGATAGTGTTGCGCTTAGATTGAATCTTTTTCTTTAAGGAGTGGGTGAGTTGAGTTTTGTACTGACTCCGAGACAAGAAGTTCATGTCGTGTCTCCTTAACGCCGAACGCCAGTCAGGGTAGCAACAAGTACAATCTTTTCACGTCTTTTGGTGTGATGCGGCCAGGGGCTCGAACTACCGACGTTTCGCTCGAATAATGAACCAGGTGCCAGTTTAATGATGGAGGAAAGCCTAAAGTGAAACCACGAGCATCGTAAGGTTGCTGTCAGACCAAGGATCATAATCAGGACGAATCTAGGAAACGAATCTGAAACCTGCGGATCCTGACAATGTTAAAGGACGCACAGCAAATATGGCGTCTTTCACCTGTAGACATGATTAAGATGATGTCATTACAATACAGAGATCTTAATTGTTGCTACATACATACGAACTATAATGAACCATTATAATATTATATCAATATACAACGACAAACACAAGAGAATAATCAGTCTCCATTCTCTGCCGAAATAGATTCCATTGGACATAAAAAACAAAATAGCGGCGAACATTGCAAGAATGGATCACTGATAAATCAGTAATGACACTAGGTGTTCGCGAAAATAATACTAAGTACCTGATAATGTTATTTTGATATATGACTGCAGTTTATTAGCATCGGGTTGATAAATTGCAGATTACAAGCGTGATCCCGAAAACATTTAATAACATATTTATAATCGAATAAAAGTATTTAGTAAAGAAATAATATGTGATGTTAACATTAAGCCGAAATGATACGCTTCATCGACAGAGCAAAATATTTGATCAACAATTGTTTTGATACATTCATAACGTACAAATAGCCAAATCCATCCGTCTGTGTATATATTTATAGAAATGTTTGTAAATAAATAAATAATCATTTGTTCGCCTTGAAGCGTGATGACATACAAAACAATTTACTGAGAAGGGCTTTGCATTCAGCCCTGAACTTATCGTTGCAGAAGCTGTAGATGATGGGGTTGGAGCTGCAGTTGATGAAGTAGGAACGAAGAAAGAGTTTAAAGGCCACTAACGCCGCTGGAGAACAATGAATCTTTGTCACGTACCCTGGAGAAAGGATGGACAATATCTGCAATGCAAAATGAGGAATGAAGCTTATTATAAACACCAGCGTTACCAGAAATAACATCACTGTTGTCTTTATCGTTTGCTTTTGCTGGACTTTGGACCTTTGCTTCGCTTCAGGGTTCAATAGCCGAATATCAAAAGCAGAACCGTTCTCAGGTAGCTCCGTTTCCGCTTCTACAGTTTTCACTGTAAGACAGTCCTTCTTTTTTGCTGCCTCGGCCAATGATGCAGTGGATGACGTCACTGGTGGATTCCCTTTCATAGTAAGCATATACATCCTTTTCCGTTTCTGTCTTTGTTTCCACACTTTTACAACAATGAAAACATACAAAACGATAAGTATGACGAATGAAAGCAAACACAGGGCGCCAGTAATTCCAAGATACACTTTAGGGAATAAAGTATCTCTATACTTTTTGTCGAAGGAACAATCGGATGTTTCAACACCTGCAATAGTTCCCGATTTCTGTCCGTATAACAGTATAGCCGGGAGTGCAAGTGACAGGGCCACACCGACAGCAAGACCTATCCAAAGTTTTGTTTCCTTTAAGCTCATCTGGTTCTCAAATGGTCGGCATATTTTCCGATATCTATCCACAGCTATAGCGACGAGGAGGACCACAGACGCACACGTACTTAAGGTGATTGTGAATCTCATCACCCTACAAAAGGTTGGGATGTTGAAGTGATAGTCAAATCTCAGGTCTATTATCTCCCCTGGTAGGGCTATGGTGCAGCTTAGGAGGTCAAATATCGCCAGACTCATGATGAAGTACTTGGACGTGCTGGGTGCGAATTTTAGATGGTATACAATACATACTAATATGTTGCCAAGGAAACCGACTAACAACACGATGCCTATGAACAATATGGCGGCCAGTTTTTGCTTGGCCTCGTTGTTTTCCAGATCCCACACCATCCTCTCAGCATCCTCGTCTGAAAGGTTCAGTCCGGAGACGTTCAGTCGGAACAGCTCACAAGACATCTTGCTTTCACCAACTACAAAGATATAAAATTCAAAACGTTAACGCCAGAGAAAAATCGGTCTCTGTTTACCACCGAAACAGATTCCACTGGGTCTAAAAGGGAAAATAGAGATGAAATATAGATGAATGGATCCTTGAAAATCTACGATGACACCAGATGTTCGCAAAAAGGGTAACAATGTCCTGTTCTACCATCTTCCCGAGACAAGAGAGTTAACTTACTATAAAAGTCCCGTTTCCACCCTTGGCGAGCTAGGCTGGTATTATGGAGTTACATTTTGGCTGGACTAACGAGTCTATCCATAGTCCAATCAAAATCGCACAACGAAATCGAAATCCGGTTCGTAAAATGTCGTTCAGATTTCGGTCGATTGCAGGATTAGCAAAGCATGTGCAAGGCCAACTTGTTGTCAACAGATATTTTCCAACCCTTTTCATGTTTGTTATCAAGGCCCTCGCGTGAGTTGATGCACTTCGCGAAGTAAGACCCGTTTTATCACAATATAAATCATGATTATCGATGAGATCGTCTTGACTTGGCGCCGCCATTTTGTTTTAAACAAATGCAAGTGATGGAATCGGATTGGTCTATAGGAGAGGCTCAGAAGGACATAATCATAATAACCACTGGTGGCGCTACGATCGAGCCCAGGAATTCCAGCCTAGTTCGACAAGGGTGGAAACTGGACTTTCAAAGTCAGTTAACTCTCTTGCCTCGGGAAGATATGTTCTACCGGTAGCACCCGCCACTCACACAATTTGCATAAAAGAGTGTAACGCCGCGCTATTTGCATTATTTGAAACTTGATTGGAATGCACACAGTTTTTAGTAATTATGTAACTTTAGTTTGGCTAGAACAAGGGACCAGGTCATCGGTTCACGCTAATTACAAAGGGCTACGATTGAAGCATGTTATGTACAATAATATGCACTAATTTACATAACACAGCGCTTTTGTTTGCTGTAAAAGGCGACTAACGGGATCGGGTGGTCAGGCTCCCTGACTTGGTTGATGCATGCCATCGATCCCAATTGCATGGATCGATGCTCATGTTGTCAATCACTTGATTGTCTGGTCCAGACTCGATTACTTACAGACTACCTCCATATAGCTGGAATATTGCTTGAGTGCGACGTTAAAGAACAAACAAACAAACTGTTAAAGTCAAATAATAGTTGGTGTTTTGTAACGAATATGCGATTTTTTATTGACATTTCCTCGAGTAATCAGTTTTAATCCAGACATATTTATTTCATACATGTATATCAGATACATAGTTACATATAGGTAGACGTTCGGATGGTATTATTGTGCGTGATGGTGTTAAAGCAGTAAATACCATCAACAATTTCGATAACATAGTATCCACATTTACCGCAGATCTGTGAGTTTGATCAAGCCGGCAGATCGACAAGCGATGATGAACATGGAAGCAAGTAGCCACGACAAGGCGGGGTGAGTGTGAGGGGACAACGTGGGTAAATCAATCAGTTGATGTGACGTTTTACTGTCGACTGTGGGTCAAAGGAATGATTGAGGGTCTCCCTTTTATAACATTGCTACAATTAATTGCATACCCTCGACTGTGGTCTTAACGCTACTTTGTACTACCGACAGGTCAAATCAAAGCGACAAAACTCGTTCCACATTCATAAGCAATATCTACTCAAAGCAAAGTCGATTCTACGATTCTGATTTTATCATTAAAATATGCTTATGAATCACTATCACGTAGTGAGGATACCAAGTGTTCGCAAAAAGGTGAACGTTTCCTGTGCAACAGGTGGCATCCGTTACAAACACATGCAATGGCAAGTCAATTGTTCACATGAAATAAAAACACGAGAATATAATTATGTTAAGGTCAAAATAGGGAATTGCATCGGACACCATTTTTGTCACTGACGCATGGAATTTGGAAATGTTTCCACATTTCTACATAAAACTTGTTGATAGCTCTCCTAAGCACTTGAATGTTGTAATCTTTATCAAACAAGTTAGAGCACGAGTCTTATGACGCCCTTTTAAATCTTCGTAGAGAGGACATGCTCGATTGTACCTCAAAAGTTGTAGTCATCAGCAGTAAAATCTTTCAACGCGGACCCGTGAAGATTCCGGGGTAGAATAGGTCTTCAGCAACCCATGCTTGCCGTAAAAGGTGACTATGCTTGTCGTAAAAGGCGACTAACGGGATCGGGTGGTCAGGCTCGCTGACTTGGTTGATGCATGTCATCGATCCCAATTGCGTGGATTGATGCTCATGATATTAATCACTGGATTGTCTGGTCCAGACTCGATTACCTACAGACCGCCGTCATATAGCTGGAATATTGCTGAGTGCGGCGTTAAACAACAAACCAACCAATCAAAAGTTGTAGAAATATAGACACCAAAGGCTGGAGCTGCTGGAATATTGCTCGACTAAAAAAGGGAAAGTTTGTGAACCATCTTGTCATACAGTCTTGTGGAGGGTGCATTGCCACTCCGAATCTTTATGCATATATCCTACTACGAAACAGACGAGGCGGTCTCACTGGCCTTCTTTGTTTCTTGTTCAGGTGGGTAATCAGTGGAAGGGAATGCCTATTTGATGGTAATTGAACAATATCAGATCATCCATATTCCTCATGCAGTACAACAAAAAGAGGAACACAATTGGGAGCCCATTGGATGCCTACGTGTACATGTATATTTTGCCAAAACCCCCCCCCCCCCCCCCCCACACACACACACACACCCCTCCCTCAATTTTTAACACAGATGTTATCAATGAGGAAGTCAAAAATTTTACATACTGATTTCGTAGGGATGTCAGGCGACTTGTTAATAGGAGCAGTATCTCTCACAGAACATGCAAAGTGTCTGGATTATGAGGTGAGGTGAAATTGGGTTTAACGTCGCGTCCACTGGATTATGATGTAAAAAAACAAAACAACGTGTTTTAATAACGTTCATTTTATCCATGACACGGTGCAGACGCTTGATTGTAACAGCGGAACCACGTAATACGGACTGTATTACTGTTTTACGGACTGTTTAACACCGCAATAGTCTATATGACGGCGGGCTGTAAATAATAAAGTCTGGACTAGAACCCCAGTGATTGACATCATGAGCATCGGTCCACGTAATACAGGGACACAATGACATGCAATCAACCAAGTCACCGTGTCTGACCACCCCACACATTTAGTCGCCCTTCAGGACAAGCACAGGTTGCTCGGGACGTATGTTCTTTCCCGGATCACCACAGATTCATGCTTAATGGACTCGCCCTGAATACACAGTATCAAGAAACTTGGGTACATTGCAGTTATGTCCCTTCTATTGTATATGACCATCTTGAACCGTCCATATATGGTGAAAGGGGTTCATCTGGTTGCAGGGGACCGACCATTTCATATTCTTTGGGGTCCTGGAATTTTGTAGGAAGATTAGATATTTTTTTCAGAACCAGATTATTCCTTAAATAAAACTATGAGCCTTAATATTTTGGTATCTTGCAAAATGTGATTTTTGTGGCAGACATCTTTTTCAACAGTCTGAGGCATAATTAGTTTTATCATGAATTTTCTGGGACAATAATGCTTTCAATATAATCCCAGAAAACCCAACCCCATCCAGCACACCAGAACGCGTAAGTTGCCGTCATGATAGCGACTAATCGGGTGATTCTGCAATTCGAACCACTGAGCAGCGGATCCTGGCACAGCTGGTTACGCAACTCTGGTTCCCAAATTGTACGAGACCCATTGACCACTAATTGACGTCTTTCAACCCAAGTACGTCAATCACATTTACAATTCCCAGCAATGGATCATTTACGGCAAGTTATTGAAACTGTATCGGCTGAAAACGTAAGAGCGTACTTTACAGAAAAGTCGACAACAAGGTGGCAATCTCCTGTTACAATACAAGCCTCGGTTTGTCTAAAGGAAATATGTTCTTTCACCCATGTAGAAAAGAACTCGCGAACTAAATCCCAGTGAACCCGCATACCAAAATAAACCTGAAACGGAGAGGTTAATCTCTACAAGAAATTTGCTAACTCCATGCCAGAAATACTAGTAGTACGATGAAAGGGGAAAAAGAAGTCTTAGACGATTTGATGTTTTGTGTTGGAAGCGGGGTCAAATTACACAACTGACTCTGAATTACCTGACACTGGTGCTAGGAAGAGTTACAGCTGGCACCAGAACGAACCTGGGACGTGGTCAGAGGCGCGGGCGTCGATGAAGCAGATTTACACGTACAATGTACACACTTGGCGTGTCGAAATTGTTGTTTTGTGTGGGTGTTTCAATACCCAATGGGCAGGAAAATACCAGAAACACGTTAATAGTTGAGTCTGGGTCAGAAAATGAAAGTGGCCGATAGCATGATTAAAGCCCCACGTCGGTGTACACACAGTACACACAGAACCTGACGATTCCATCACCATTTTCGCTGACTCGCACATATAAAGCAATCTGGGAAATATTCTATCGCCGACTACTTATAGATTATTGATTATAAGACTACTTACTATACGTATATATGTGGCTATAAAGTATATAGAGAATCTCACCCAAGTGTCTTTTGATATCAAATATATCAACGCAAGTTGATAAACGTGGAAAAACTCCGAGGCTTGCCGAGGGTTTCCACTTTTATCAACGAGTGTTGATATATTTGATATCAAAGGACACTCGGGTGAGATTTTATTTATCGTACAACATCATTCTTCCAACTTTTTCAGTTGTAGACAGTTATAAGCAGTGTCTTAAGTGTAAAAAGTACTGCTAACAGCTTCAGTAGCAGAGCCATTAGTGATGACATTTGATCACAATTTCATTGCAGCGATATCTCCTGTGGGAGCCAGTTTTGGATGATAAATAGAGAATCTCACCCGAGTGTTCATTTGATATCAAATATATCAACACGAGTTGATAAACGTGGAAAAACACCGAGCCTTGCCGAGGAGTTTTTCCACTTTTATCAACGAGTGTTGATATATTTGGTATCAAAAGACACGAGGGTGAGATTCTATTTATCATGCATCATCATTCTTCCAACTTTTTCAGTTTGTGGACAGTAATAAGCAGTGTCTAAAGTGTAAAAAGTAATGCTTGCAGCTTCAGTAGCAGAGCCATTTGTGATGTCATTTGATTGTGACGTCATGGTAACAATGACGTCACAATGGTCTGCAAAGCATTGTGATGCAATTTTTCGCTTGATCTCACCCACGCGATATCTCCTGTGGGAGCAAGTTTTGGATGATAATATATTTTTCGATCCTGCAACCGTGGACTTTGTCGTTTAAATGGTTTGTCTTCACGAATCTGACACACACTGTGACCTTCCAATCCTCCAATAAGCATAGGGTAATGGAACCTATTTCCTCAAGGGGTTCAGCGGTGTGGTCATATCTTGGCGTGCTGACCACTTGACCAAAGTAAACCCATACAATAACATGACCACAAGTGAGACACGACTCACCAATCGGAATTGCATGAGGACCATGAATGGCGTAATGTGTGAGAATATTTTCTGTCATGAGATTTGGAGATGGCCTTGACTAGAACTGGTCAGTGAGTTAATATACTAGTATTTCGTGGCATGAACACTTTCCCAGTTACATTGTGACGAGAGCAAGTTCTTTGCTTGAACATGCAAAAAAGCAAACCAAACTTTTAAATAAAGAGACAAAACCCTTTCTATATCCAATAGAATACAGTAATTTGACAAAGGTTAGAAATATAAGCACAATATTTATCACTGTTTACAACACAGAACACAGGCCCCAAGCAACCAAACCAAATGTACAATGTGGGCTTCCAGTGCCGCTACTGCTGACTGAACAAGAATAGAATTCGTATCAAAACCTTTGGGTTTCCAACTCTACATAGACGATAGTCTCAACTACTGGAACTTCTGGCTACTAAATCTAAATCGATTGTTTGAACGCCCAACATTTATGAACACTGTGAAGTGTCCATCAACCAAATCGTGGTCACATTAGATATATTTTAAGAACGCTTCTACGGCCCGGGGCTGAAGCTGTGTCAAATTGTGTCAAATGTTTATCGGATGAAAATCATTCTGCAAGTTTTGTACAGCCATATATAATCTGTGTAGTCTTTAATGTAACTCTTCATAATTATCACTTACTTTACATGAAACTATTTCGGTTCACCCTCGTAGTCTATAGGAATATTTATGAAAAAACAACTTCAAAATACGATCACAGTATCATGTAGCACCAGAGCGAAGCAAGTAAGCCTCATTATACAGAACACACATGTCATACATAGGTTTGTGGGACAACAGCGGCCTACATATGTCTGCCATGCTTAAACACTCCCTATCTCAATCATAGCCCTGTGTATATAATACAAACACGTCTCTCTAATGAGTGTTGATGTTTCCAGAACGTTACTAACGGGAAAACACATGATTACAAATGCACACAATCTCATAAAGCTCGTAACTTGTTGTTCTTTCTGGAACACACTTAACTCATTTGCACAAACCAAACCTACAGTGCGAGCTGTGGTATTTGTTTTCATATGCAACCTTACTCAACCTTACCTTTACGACTAGTTAAACATCAAAGCGTTTTAGCTTTGTTCACATTGATTGTTGAGATCGTGTTTGACACAGCTTCTTACCTGTCGCCTGTAGCGTCTGTGGTCTCGTACTTCAGTGCTACAGGTACTGTCTCATGAACACACGTTCTATACATATACACCACACCTGGAACTATGCCAGTTTTACAACATCCCTACATGATGGCATGCTTGATCCGGGCAGACTAACGAATACCTTCTCCCTGGAGTATGTATATGAGCTATCGTTACCTGATCTTACCTTCTCATTGCGAGCAGTTGGGCTAAATACTTGTTCAGGGCAGGTGTGTTTACTCAATTGGGAATGGCGAATTTGACTTTCGTAATGGACGCCTTTACATAAGTGTACCACGAACACGGATGTACAAAATATGTGAGAGGAGTTTTAATTGAGGGAAGTCTTAGACAAGTTATAACCGTCACGTGAAGGAACAGGAAGGATGGTCCTGAACCTGATATGGACGAGTGACAGGTGTTCTCACAGCCTTCGTCTACTGACCTGGAATGCGGAGTGAATATGGTATCGTGATATGTACTCCATGACCTAAAATCCTTATCCTTATTTTAGCTATCGAGAAATACTTGTCTTTTTACAGCCAGTGCTAATTAGGAGATAAACCTACTGTGTTTTGAAATTTGATGTAGTCCCACTGTAGAGTAGATACCTCTTTATTTCAATTTTGAACCGAGCGCTTTACTCGGCGTGTATTAGAGACCTGGCTGGTATTGAGGACCCATCGTGTATCGGAAATAAAGATTCGTTCTACAGTTTATATGGGGTTGATTGATCGTCAGCCATTTTTTATGAAAAGGCTTAATATATTTGAAAGGCGTTTCCGTAGCAAAAAGGAAACCTCTTTGTAACCAATCGAGAATCAAGCATTCATCACTGTCATGGTAGCATGGAAATTATACAGAATAATAGAGTGAGCGAGTTTGGTTTAACGCCCGTTTTAACCGTACATTTACCACTTTGCTGTTTAGCTTCAAAAACAGAATTTGTTTTAGATATCATTTAACATGTTACATGTATGCAATGTAGGTTTAAGTTTGTTTTTATATTTAATTACTAATATCTCACTAAAGATACACATAGCAGACTGCTGAAGAGACATGCATACACATTATTGCGCGTTGCATTCGAATAATTATATTCGCTTTGAAAACAAGGTTGATTCCTTCTAACCTTTAACAGTCGAAATACTTTTGAGATGGCCCCTCATGTCTCTAGCTGTATCAGCGGTTCCTCAGAACCGATGCAGGATTATCATAGGATCAGTATTTACATTACCAACATCTTGTGACTGGGAATTGTTTTGAGATGGTTGGGGGAAAGAGAATTTGAACCTTATGTGATGGGATGAGAGTATGATTCTTCACAGACGTCCTTTAGGACCAACGGTATGTCCGACGTGGAAGTTCACGCTCTCGTTTCAGGAACACAAGCAGCCATTGATGTGGGATTTGTTTACTGGTGTAAGATGTAAGTAGGGCATCAGCGATTCAGATCAGGGATTAGGCAGCAAAACAAAATGTTTCTAAATAGTGAGGAAGAAGGTAAGACTGTTAATGTTTTGTTGTTGAAAACATAAGTTTCTCACCAAGAATACTTACACACAATCGGGAACACATTGAACACAGCTCTACAATTATGAATACAATGAGAGCTGTCAAGCGTCTAAGTTTGTGGCATATACATTGAACACGGCTTTATAATGAATACAATGAGAGCTGTTAAGCGTCTAGGTTTGTGGCATATACATTGAACACGGCTTTATAATGAATACAATGAGAGCTGTCAAGCGTCTAAGTTTGTGGCATATACATTGAACACGGCTTTATAATGAATACAATGAGAGCTGTTAAGCGTCTAGGTTTGTGGATAACAGGGTATGCTTCATATGACGTGGGAAGTTTGCAAAAATGTTAACATTTGCAATGAAAATGACAGACGCGTAGGGTGTGAATCTGGCATTCTCCATTCATAATTGTTTCAGTTTATTCCAAACACACCCAAGTTCCAGTAAATCAGCCATGGGATTAAATTGGTAGCCACGACTATCTGAAATCATGATTTGATCTCTTTAATTCAACACGTACATGTATGCCATTACTCGGTGCCTAGGATTATATTATATTACTAGGAAACTGGTTTAGGGTACCAGGTACGTTTCTGTATTTTGATTTTTGCTAGGGTACATTTCTGTATACAGAAACGTACCTGGGGTATATTTCTCTAGTACCTGTGCCGACAACGGCCCCTTCAGCACCACTTAGGATAAAGGCAGTGACGTCATTGACAAACAGAACGTGAATATTTCTGAAATATATATCAGGAATATGAAATATCAAAATGATGAACTGGTTGTGAAGATCCGGTCCAAGAAAATATTGGCATGGCGTCATTGTCACATGATCTAGGAATTATTCGCTGATGAGAGGAGTGGGATGCACGTGCACCTTCAGGGAGTTTTATTTCAACAAATAGGACAATATCAATCGGGAGATGCACAGCATATCGATAACAAACGGGGAGTTTTTATTCCCATCGTAATCATAATCGTATTGATTTCTGCTTTTGTAATGAAAGCAAGTCGATGCAATCTCCATTACGAGACAACAATATGTTCAGAATAACGTCACCTTCGAAAGGCTTACACATGGAACGGGCATCGGTGCGGCTCTTTCAATCCATTTTCATTACCAATAAACAAATGGTTGTAAAATTCCTGCATCATATGACTAAAAATTCAGAGCGATGAACCAAGCATTTCTATAACATAATCTCTTCTAAAAGCAGAGTCTATTGTATGATGCTGACTATATCATAAAGCAAGTGTCTATGAATCACCATCAGATAGTGATGTTACAAGATGTGAACGTATCCTGCCAAACCGGTGGCACCCATCACAAACGCATGTAAAGGCATATCAGTCGTTTGAGAAGGGCCAACATTGACATAAACTGGGAAACGTTTATGTCCCTAACACCTTAAACATTTCTTACAAGAAGTTACCACGTGGCTGTCCGTGTCCCTAACACCATAGACACTTCTTACAAGAATTCCCACTAAGCTATCATCTGTGTCCCTGACACCTTAAACATTTCTGACAAGAGTTTACCACTTTGTTGTCTGTGTCCCCAATACCTTAGACGTTTCTTACAAGAATTTACCACTTCGTTGTTTGTGTCCCAAAC
Source organism: Haliotis rufescens (assembly GCF_023055435.1). Classification (NCBI taxonomy): domain Eukaryota; kingdom Metazoa; phylum Mollusca; class Gastropoda; order Lepetellida; family Haliotidae; genus Haliotis; species Haliotis rufescens. The sequence goes on from NW_025963779.1 coordinate 16,993,754, forward strand.
ACTTTAAACATGTCATACAAGAATTTAACACTTGGCTGTTTGTGTCCCTAACACCTTAAACATGTCATACAAGAATTGACCACTGGGCTGTTTGTGTCCCCAACACCTTAAACATGTCATGCAAGAATTGACCACTTGGTTGTCTGTGTCCCTAGCACCTTAAACATGTCATACAAGAATTTACCACTTCGTTGTCTGTGTCCCTAAGACCTTACACACTTCTTACAAGAATTCCCACTTAGCTATCATCTGTGTCCCCAACACCTTAAACATTTCTTACAAGAATTTACCACTTGGCTGTCTGTGTCCCCAACACCTTGAACATTTCTTACAAGAATTTACCACTTCGTTGTCTGTGTCCCTAAGACCTTACACACTTCTTACAAGAATTCCCACTTAGCTATCATCTGTGTCCCCAACACCTTAAACATTTCTTACAAGAATTTACCACTTCGTTGACTGTGTCCCTAAGACCTTAAACATTTCTTACAAGAATTTACCACTTCGTTGTCTGTGTCCCTAAGACCTTAAACATTTCTTACAAGAATTTACCACTTGGCTGTCTGTGTCCCCAACACCTTAAACATTTCTTACAAGAATTCCCACTTAGCTATCATCTGCGTCCCCAACACCTTAAACATTTCTTACAAGAATTTACCACTTCGTTGTCTGTATCCCTAACACCTTAAACATTTCTAACAAGAATTTGCTACTTGGCTGTCTGCGTCCCCAACACCTTAAACATTCTTACAAGAATTTACCACATTTCCCAAACACGTCAGATACGTCTAATAAGAATTTACCGGACTGCGGGACACTTCAGACCTTCACTATCACCATAGATGCAAGGAGAGTAATGATCGATCTAAATTATTATAAATAATGTACTAACCTTATGCTGGTGATTAGTTTTCTGCAAGTTGAAATCAGTCCTAAAGTTCTTTGAGTAACAGTCTCGCAGTAACAGACGGTTTTATTTACTGACGAATTCGTAGTGAACATTACGCCGACGCTGCCGACCACACGAGACAGACATTCCATTGTTGCTTAGCAATACGATAATAGATGTGGGCTGAAGTAGCTGACATGCTATGGGAGAAGGAAAGTTTCTCCTTCGATACTCGCCGAGCAATGTTGCCAATGTTACAGAATCACATCCATTGTTCTGCCACTGTCGCCGCGGGATGACTTGTCTGATGATTCATACTTGTATCATTATGATGACATTTGGCAATGATAAGAAATATGTGCACTGAATATTAATGAACATATATCGGGATTGTTCGTACTCGCATAGACATATTTACGCCATTCTCCATCAAGGGGACTGGTCGTAACTCACGTTGTCAGCTTGATGTCAGTAGAAAATGATGAACATCAAAGCTGTTACCCGGAGAGTGTTACTGCCCTTGCCGAGGGTGCTGTTGAATAAAGGATATGTATTATATCAAATAGTCATGCGTCCCTGTTGTGTGGTTTGCAGAGCATGTACTCTCTTTAAATTAGCAACACTTCTATATAGATTGCATATATTTAATATTCTAGGCAGCATCAATATCCTTTATGTCTTTACAAACCGTCATTTCATCAATCACTGTCATTGGTTCATCAGACACCCTCGCTACAACAGCCAAGCTGCGAATAGGTGCAAGATTGCTGAAGAAGCGTTAAGCAATATTCACTCATTCATACAACTGAAAAACTTTGCTTAAAAGGCATCTTTGCTTCATTAACCGTTATTAATTATTTTCGTGTTATACCTTCAATAACCCTTATCATTTTTAGGCCATCGTGTTTTAACCTGCATTATTTCAAGAGCCGTCATATCATCAATACCGTTACTGCTTTAATAGTCACACCAAGGATTCAGAACTATTAACGATCATTGCTTACCATATTGCCGCCAATGCTCTAATATCCATCACTGCTTTAATAAACTGCCATTGATTCAACAACAGTTATTTATTCGATAGCCACCATAGTTTTAATAACAGCAATTGCTTCAAATGTCATAGTGTTACGTTAGCTGGCTTTGCTTTAGTATCCAAACAGGCTTGATTGTTACAGTAGCCAGTCTCGCTTTAATATGCTAGATGCTTCAATATAATTGCTTGCTGCAATTTGCGAGATTGCTTCACTATGCCAGATATAAGTCAATATGATCGCTTAAAAATGAGATAGCTTCAATATTATACATTGCTTAAATATGCTAGATAGCTTCAATATTATACATTGCTTAAATATGCTAGATAGCTTCAATATTATACATTGCTTATGATACATGTAGGTTAATATTTCTGTTTCCATATATGCGATCCCGTGAAGACCCGGAATAAAATTGATCTTTAGCAACCCATGCTTGTCGAAAAAGGTGATTAACGGGAGCGGCCGAACAGGCTCGCTGACTCGGTTGATGCATGTCATTGTATACCATTTGCGTAGATCGATGCTCATGATGTCAATCATTGGATTGTCTAATCCAGACTCGATTATTTACAGACCGCAGTCAAATAGCTGGAATACCGAGGAGTGCGGCGTGAAACAACACACAAATAAACATGTTTCAATATGTCAAATTGCTTCAACTGCTTGGTCGCTTGAAAATAATGTTTACAAATCGGCAAACATTTCAATATCCATGAGTCCATTGCGTGGAAGTATGGGTGACTGTTCCATGTTGACTGATCACTGCACATGAACATGTGCGCCGGTTTAAAACAACTGATTTGCTGACTGAACTCATTCACGACCGATCCCAGATCCCACAGTTTTCAGATCAGCTTCTGATACATTGAAACTAATGGTATTGGCCATTTAAATGATTATTTAAACTCTAGTCAAGTAAGACATTTTTTAAACTGTTTATCTGTGGGTGTGTCTCTTATGGTAAAACCAGGGTAATACATCATGCCACTCCCTCAACTGCCACATACGTAAATATAAAACGTAAACGCTGGAGAACAACCAGTCTATGTTTTCCCCGAGATAAAGGCAAACACCTGTTTTAGTTCCAATTTTTGTAATCCTTAAAACATATAAGATATTAGATTTTTTGGGGTCATAATTATTCATTTGACACTTTGGTATTTGCAATAGATATCATGATCTGTGCCCGCCATCACCCTTAAATACACGATCAGAGATGATGTTTAATGTATTGCGGGAACCGAGCAGCACTGAGTGAGTGAGTGAGTTACGATTTAAAGTCACATCGGCAATATTTCAGCCATATAGTGACTAAATCAAGTTATACATTAATACATATAGACATTAAAATCTGTCGACAAGGGACAGTAAAATCACTAGACTATCACAGATATAGATTTAAAACTAGCATGTTACCATAAAAATCTGACTATTTTCAACAATACATTATAAAATGAGCTATGGATCACCAGCAACCAAAGTTAGGCCACCATACTAGGGACCATGGGGACTTACGCTACATCTGCTTCCTGCATGGTACCCCAGCAGGATTTACACGAGCAGCACCGAAGCCATCTCGTCAATATCAATCGAAACACGCTACCGAACCTTGACACCATTTTCATTAATTTTACTCTATGTACAGGTTCTAATTACTTTATATTGATTTTCCTAATTTGTTCTGACACGATTTTCGTCCTAATAGCTCGTGTTCTAGTTCATACCATTGTCGGCTTTGGTTTTAACGCCGACAGCTGTAAACAGGTAAATATAAACGTTAACAATTCAACCTTTCAGTTCAAAAAATCACCTGTATCCGGTTTCCTACTGCCATCTGATGGGGAGCGGCATTGGTGGGCGAGAAGCTACATTTCACAATTGATGTGTAATGACCCACCTAACAAAGAACAAAGGTCTTGAATATTTGCTGTGAGATCCACCTTGTTTAGTCCATCACGGATGTTCTCATGACAGAAACCATTAGTCAACCCAATCCTGTAAATACTAGATGTTTATAGATGTCATGCTGATATGTTGAGCGTGTTGAGTTCATCACTATCCTCACACGAGAAACTTTAAATTATCGGACAACCCGCGATTCACTCAGGGGATAGGAATTCCTTCAATAAATGTTTCAGGAAAACGTACATGTACATACAATTTGTACAATTTGACATCACCAGACACTATAACATCACATAACCCGCAACACCTTATGTATGAACCGTAAAATGTAGATATAGTTTGCAGAAATTAGTTAAGCAACACCCGTTTATTCTCAGACCGGGCAATCTTAATGAACTAGTGCATGAAATGTGTAAAGGATTTCCATTCCAAATAAATTATTTAGTGAAAAGTTGGTTTGTTGGTTTGTTGTTTAACGCCGCACTCACCAATATTCCAGCTATATGACGGCGGTCTGTAAATAATCGAATCTGGCCCAGACAATCCAGTGATTAATATCATGAGCATCGATCCACGTAATTGGGATCGATGACATGCATCAACCAAGTCAGCGAGCCTGACCACCCGATCCCGTTAGTCGCCTTTTACGATAAGCATAGTCACATTTTACGGCAAGCATGGGTTAAGAAAGGGTTGAGGAGGAACACAGCCATGATTACCATGAAATAATGTTTTTTGGAGATGTTACAGATGAATTAATTTCATCCAAAAAAATTACGAATGTCACTTTTGTTGCACAGACTAAACTGTCAGTACCATGCACACTTCTGGTTCACGGAATTGACGAACAATTTCCTGCAAGTCCAAATATTGACTTTCCATAAAATCTTGTGTAACCTCCCTGAACCCGAACAACTGCTTCAAACGCCTCCTCATTCTGTGTATCAATCTCTGGATTTGATTCTGAGGAATTCTGTCCCATTTCTCATGCAAAGCAGCAGTCAATTCATTGAGCGTATTGACATGTGGGTCTCTTTGTCGAGAATTGGACAGAATGGGGCAGAATTCCTCAGAATTAAATCCAGTGATTGTTCTCGCAGGATTCCAACGACACACAATGAATGGATACCACAATAGTTTCAACATACTATCCCTTGATACTGTTACATCTCATAACTCGTGCATACAGAGTTATTGAGAGAAATGCCAATAATTATATCATCATACAATATGTGATCCAAGCGTTATTAATTTTGTACTATACATTACGCTAACAACTACAAATAAAGAGTAGGTGAGTGAGTGAGCTCGAGTGTGTTGGGTTTAACGCCACTTTTAACAATATTCCAGTTATATCACGGCGTGGCAGCTTGATGTCGGAGGAAAGCCCGAAGAGATGCAGGTCTTAGACGTTTACCACTTCGGCGAAACCCACGAGCATGATGCTGACAAACTAAGAAACATAATCGGGGCGAACCGGGATTCGAACCCACAATCATATGTTTCTGGCGTCGTCAAGGAACGCAACTCTGCACAGCGAATCGCGGCGCCTTAGACGACTGGGCCATCCGTGCCCCCCAGCCCCACCCCCACCCCCACCCAGAGTGGGTGACCTGGTGAGGACGTGTTGACAGTAGTTCAGTTATAATTACTACTCTTCAAACAATAATGGCCAGGACTGTTTTGAACTTGATATGTTTGCAATAAGAGAATACTTGCAGTAAAAAACCCCAGTCTCTTCTCAACTTAACATTTCCTAAAAGCTCCCAAACTCCTAACATGCCATGTGCTTCAAACCCGAATACATTATTATTAGACCTTGACCTTAATCAAGGTAACAAGTGCAACACAAACTGGAATTGAAAGATACAACCATGTTTTGCAATTGCACCAAAAATTACCGTGACCTTTGAAAGACGTGGTAGGATTTGTAACGATTGGTTGGTTGGTTTGTTGTTTAAAGCTGCACTCACCAATATGCAAGCTACATGACGGCGGTCTATAAATAATCGAGTCTGGACCAGACAATCCAGTGATTAATATCATGAGCATCAATCCACGCAATTGGGATCGATGACATGCATCAACCAAGTCAGCGAGTCTGACCACCCGATCCCGTTAGTCGCCTCTTACGTCAAGCATAGTGGCGATTTGTAAAGAAACATGCAAATATAAAGTTATAACCTGTCTTAATATAAACCTGTCTTAAGCTTAACTAGAACAGTGTTTTCATTACATTCAAAAACATAAGCTACATTTTCAGAATGACATTGTTGATCGATTCAGATCTGAGGATGACCAGGTTTCATTGGCCTGCAGTAAATCCCCTTCCTAGAGGCTGGCATTGCCTCTTGACATAACTTATCAATGTGTCAAAATGTTTTCCCAGGGCTATAAATGACATAGACACGATAGGATATTCCTAGGATGTCCAAGCGCCACGTGGTTTCAAAAAGAAAGTGCGGTGGTCAGATTCAGACATAACTTAAAGCATACTCAGTTCCCGCTTTGGTACGACCGGATCCTGACCAGGCTAAGGGACACAAATCTGCCCAGAGCGCATTACAGGACCGTAAAACTGGTTCCTTGTCCCCCTAAGTACTATAAGCATCAGAATTTACTAGACTGGGTACATTTTGACAACGGGGTGGCATGTCGACTCATAAGGCAACTATCCTAGAAACAGTGTTATTGCAATCGCCATTACTGCAGGAAAACATCCAACAGAGCGTTGAAGATTCATCAAAACTTCTTCTCCACAGTCAAATATAATCGAAACGTCAACGCCAGAAAATATATTAATCAGTCTAGATCATCTGCCGAAACAGATTCCACTGAGAGCAAAAGGTAAAATAGTGATGAAAAATAAATGAATGGATTACTGGAAATCAGTGATGGCACCAGGTGTTCGCGAGAAGGGTCAGAGTGTCCTGCTCCATAGCACTTGCCACACATTATATTCATACAAAATTAAAGGAGCACGCAGCAATACTCCCGCCATACGCCTGAGTCACTTTGTAATTTCACATCAAATTCCCCAACAACCCTTTTACAAAATTCTGATACAACACAGATCATTACACTCAGTTAACAAACTTACCGTCAGCACGACCGTTGTTGATGGTAATATTTAGCTCTCTTCTCCTTAGAAACAGCAAACGGCATGGTCGTTCCCATACATCTACAGTGAGTTGTATGTGGATAAATAGATTAGAGATATTGTTGCCAGTCAGCCTATCGGACTGGTTACATCTGACTCTAGACTTGTACAAGTCTCTAAGGCAAAATGTATAAGCTTAAATAATAATTTCTAGGCTATATGAATAATAAAAACAAGTTGTCCCCATCAGGGACTTGTGTCCCCTGTACTGTCCACATATCTAGACTTGCCTATTACTGGATAGAATTACTGTACGCCCATGCACTTATCATTCAGTACTGGCTTGGAGCAAGGCTAAGCTTACTCGGCCTCGCCCCATGGTGGTACTAGTCTGGATAAATACACATCATTGATCGCGAGCCTTTTGGCAATCGGCCTGGTTTGCTTTCGTGTTACCATTTAACCCATGATCAGTCGCTAAGATCTACAGTGTGTAGGGATCGTGTCCACAGTTTCAGGACATTTTCATGAAACCTCGTTTAGTTTGATAAGCACATTTCAAGGAAACACGATCCTAGGCGATGTTGAGGAATGCTGTTGGGAAGTTCATTTTCTGACGCTAGGTTTCTATATAGAATGGAGTGACACATAATCTACACGTGACCAGAATTGCTTTGAATAATAAATAAAAGCGACAAAACCATTTTCTATAATCATCCCAAATATCTGCATAGTCGATTTTCGATTCCGACTATATCATAAGCCTGTGTTTATCAATCACTAAGTCAAACACAGGAACATATGATAAAAAATTACAAAAGGGAATTGAATTGGACATAATTTTTGTCACTTATATCTCAAATTGGGAAAAATCGACTATGTCTATCTTTAAGCTTTTTTGAAAGTTTTTAAATTACCAAGGCTTTGAATGCTGTAACTCTGATTAAGAAACTTTTTAACAACAAGAGAACTAAAGAGAATCTTTGAAATCATACCTTGGTTCGTGTGTAGGATGTTTATAGCCACTATACATTAGAATGCGGTTGAGTCCAATATGGTACATGTACCTCTGGCGGGTGCGGGTGCGGGTGCGGGTGTGGGTTCGAATCCCGGACGGAACTCAACCCAAAAAGTACGAGAATCTATACTTTACTAAGAAAGTGTTATCCAAAATATAACATGTGTTACATTTGACCACTTTCTAAATGGCATTGTGTGTTAATATGGTACCTGTTAGTACCACTACAACTGAATTATTAAGTATTAAGCAAAGTGCTTTCAGACATTTATTTTTCAAATACTTGATGTGCGGTAAGAAGGTCAAATGATGAACCAAAATGATGCCCAAACACTTGGCCTCCTTTACAACTTTAATAAGGTTGCCATCTAAAACTAGTTCTGGGTCCTTATGAGGTTTGTATTTTCTGCAAAAGTGGATACAGTTCGTTTTAGATTTTGAAAATTTAAAACAATTTTCTAATGACCATTTATGGATTTTATTTAGACACAATTGTAGTTGCCTTTTCACAGAATTCATATTTGTACCACGGCATGAAATATCTAAATCATCCACGAAAAGAGATCCATCAATTGAATCCTTTCAAACCTTAGATAAGCTATTTATTTTTATGCTAAACAACGTGAGAGACAACTTACTGCCTTGTGGAACACCCTGATCCTGATTATAACGATCAGACAGGGTAGAACCCACACGTACTTGAAATTGTCTGTCTGATAAAAATCTTGGATATAAATTGAGGCAAACGGCCTCGCAATCCAAAATCATGTAAATCTTTAAAAATACCATGTTTCCATGTAGTGTCGTATGCTTTTTCTAATTCGAAAAATTAAAGATAGACACTGCATGCTGCTTGTTAATAATGGCATTCACAACGAATGACTCAAATCTAACCAAACAGTACTTCGATTTTACCGAAATCCACACTGAATATTAGTAATTAAATTTCAAGTATCATGTTAATCCATTGTCGACCATGCGTTCCATGGTTTTTCAAACGCAGCTGGTCAATGAAATAGGTCTATAATTTGAGGGATCAGTATGATCACGTCCAGGTGTGGGTATAAGGACAACTATGGCATCATGCCACTAAGATGGGAAGTTTCCAGATGTCCAAATGTCGTCAAATATTAAAAGAAGGGTTCCTAAACATGTTTCTGGTAAGTGCTTCAGGAGTTGATAATGTATATTATCAGCTCCTGTAGCAGTGTCATGAGTGAGTGAGTGAGTTGGGTTAAACGCCGCTTTTAACAATATACCAGTTATATCGCGGCGTGTCAGCTTAATGTGGGAGGAAAGCCCGAAGTGATGCAGGTCTCAGACGTTTACCACTTCAGTGAAACCCACGAGCACGGGTATGGTGCTGACAAACCTAGAAACATAATCGGGGCGAAAGCAGTATCATGAACTTGCCAAAGGGCAGTATTGAAACCCATTAACAGATTTAGAATCAATAGTTTTCTTTTCTTGCTGTTTTTGATACGTTTGAAATTGGGGTACGTAGTTTGATGAGGAAGAACACGCCGTGTTGTTACGACAGAACTTGGCCCCATGAACAAACTGTTGACATTTGAAGCATAAACAGATAAGTGTGTTATTTGGTAATACTGCCATCTTCTTTCTTTTAGGTAAATCGCTTCACAGCAATTATCCCTTGATCTTTTAGCTCTGCTGCAATTTCCTCCTCACTCTTTTCGGAAAGACAAGCCCAGTCTTTAACTATGCCTCGACAGGAGTTCAGTGAACTGTGCACTGTTCACTGAGACAACAACTGGTGTATTCACAAACTGCTTTAATTTCAAGAGACTGTCAGATTGTTGTCTCCGTGCACATTCCACTAACAGTGAACCACTACGGAGGCGTGTAACGTTCTTGACCTCTCCACAGACGCCTTTAATGCCCAAGGAGATGGCAAACGGGTTCACTTTCAAGGTTGGTTGGTTGGTTTGTTGTTTAACGCTGCACTCAGCAATATTCCAGCTATATGACGGCGGTCTGTAAATAATCGAGTCTGGACCAGACAATCCAGTGGTTGATATCATGAGCATCGATCTACGCAATTGGGATCGGAGACCGTGCATCAACCAAGTCAGCGAGCCTGACCACCCGATCCCGTTAGTCGCCTTCTACGACAGACCCGTGAAGATTCCGGGGTAGAATAGGTCTTCAGCAACCCATGCTTGCCGTAAAAAGCGACTATGCTAACAAGAGAGCAGGCAATATTATCGTCCTGGGGACGAACATTGAAACGTTTGGTGAAAAAGATATTGCAAGACAAAAACACCCGAGATGCAGCCCTAGCTCGGAAAAATCCCTCACTGAAGCCATTTGGGATATTAGTATGAAAACACATCCGAAGTCAGAATTGTTCTGCTTTTACATCAGAAGTAAATAAAAAAGAAAACCCAACCCTACTACTATCAGTAGCTATCACTAAAATTCAAACTACCTGGGACAGCTTGGCCCATACATACACTGATGGATCAAAGAATCCTATCAACAACACTGCTTGTTATAGGATCCATATTCACAGCTCCAAATCCTAAAAGGGCAACAGCTGGAGTTGTGTTTGATCCAATCTCCAAGATATTCATGGAAATGAACAAGAAAGATGACATATCCCCCCGGCAGCTGTCTGTAACGTAACCACGCTATTCTGTATTCTGTGGTTTTTTTTATGCAAACAAATGACAAATTACAAGAAACAATGACTAAACAAGCGTACAGTCACGAAGTCATCTATATCCTATATATATAGAGCAGAACTACATCTCTGGCTATTACTCCCAACTATGGATGACTGTCCAAAGACGGGTACAGAAGTTCAAGCATTAGACCATGATACAGGACTTTGGCGGCTACGGTTGTGGACGTAGATCCACGTACTAGACACGTTTTCATCAGTTACAATGGTTGGGCATCTCTGTGGAATCGTTGGCTAAAGATAGATGATAAAGATGATTACTGATGGAAGAATGCGTTCAGTAAACCTTTTCCAATATATACTATTCATAACATTTATGGCATCTCGTGTAAGATTCATATGTTTTAGTGGATATTTTTGTGACAGAATATGTATGAACTATGTTGACGCATCACCAAAACAACGATATAAAAATTATATCCATGACCTGAAAGTGTGTAGGTTCAACTGCACTGTCTCATGTGTTTGCCATGGTGCATGCGTAGATGTGTGTGGGTCCTTGTTTTGTGTGTGTTCGATTTAGATTATATGAGTAGCACTACTGTTAGGTCATTGATACTATAAGCGAGAGTTTCTCTTCAATCAATCATTTATATGGAATTACAATGTGTGTTCAAAGGACAACTGAAAAGCAATTAAAGAAGAGGTTGTAGCTGTGTTTGTTGTATCTGTAAGAAACGTAACACCTATTTGCCAGGACCGCGTCACTTTGACCTGACATCAGAGCAGACTAAAACAGTAATCTTATTGGAATGGCTTGATAAAGGCAGTGAACTCTCAGACCATGTTTTGCAAACCATGTCAGCACTGCGCATAGTCACTCTAGGGGAAGGTTTTATAAGAACACGGGAGATTTTAGTTAGAAAGAAAAAGGTAAATACAAACAACACAATAATATTTTGAACACTGTCTTCATTCAAACATGTTTAGAATCGTTTTTCACTCTTATGGGATTCGCTTGCCGTGGTATCAACCCGACCACCTCAATTGAAACTGATATTCAAAATGTTGGTTTGTTGAGCGTTTTATTTGTTTGTGCGAATCTACAACCAGTGTGTCAGCACATAATTAGTGTCCTTATATTATAATTACTACTAGGTATGTTCGTTAATTAGTTTTAAAATGTATTCATTTTCAGGTTATCCATAGTTGAGAAAGAATGCCCCAGACGACTGATAAAAAGTACACTATCGACCAGTTTGGACCAAGAGACCAGAAACGGGGACATGGTAGTGTTCCGAGTTGGTACTTCCACTGAGGAAGGGAAAATCCACATCCAATGACCCTTTCCTTGCATGCGTTACGTTGTTGGGTGACCCTCATGGCGCACTTCATTCGTACCCTCCGCCATCATCGCTACTGGAAATAGCGAAACTGCCTTCATCACCTCGTGGCTTCGACCCACCAATGTCGTCATCATCAACCCGTGAAACTCCCACCACAACACCATCGTCTTCCAGGTCCGTCTTCAGTAGGCTGCAAGTCCTTGATGAACGTAAATCTCATGAGTCAATCTCCATACATCACTGAAGAATCGTCCCTTGAAGAACGGTCAGAGAAATTGGAGGGGGCTCTTAATCAGCCGAGCATATTCTTCAATGCTAACACTGATGCCTTAATTGCAACCGAAGAGTCCCTTAAAGAGGAAATAAATAAGCATGTGGGTCCATCTCACTGTGAAGATGAACAAGAATCAAGGAAATTGATAAGACACAGCCAGTTTTGGGATTTGAAGCTACATGACACCCCTCTGAACCCTAGCGATGACACCAACTGAGGTCATTATGAATGAACGATTTGCGGAAGTAGTGGCTGAATGCATTTCCGGTGTTCAACAACTAGGGATGATCTTGCCAGTGAAGTATTTGCAAGGATTTTCACACTGCGTGATGTGTATCAAAGAAATATCAGAGGGCATGTAGACTGTGTACAGGCAAGCCATGCGTTTGCCTAGGCAGAAATGAATACACTCTTTTGAATTTGCTTCAAGTTTTTCGACTCCAAACATGTTCCAGAGGACGTGGACGCGAGCATCCTTGTTGGAAAATTAAACGATTACAACAGGCAGCTGTGGTGCAGGAAGTTAAAGTTTCCCAGAATTGTAATGCAAAGGTGTATATTTGTATAAAACTTCACAGGAAGCGGGGCTGTTAAAAAGGGAATATGAGGTTGTTTTTATTGCCTGTGATCGGTGTGTTTCTGTTGTTCCCAACTGAATGTGATCATATTTAGTGCATGTATTTATAAAAACAAAGGCAATTTTAATTTCAATGTTTTACGTTATGCTTTCTGAGGATCCACACTCTACCGAAATCAATAAAACATAACAATAAAACCATTCAGTAAATATAACTGTATTTTATGAAACGGAAATAAGCATAATTGTTAAATTAACACGTTGACTAAAATCCCTTATATATGTTGCAACAAAATCATTTATAACAGACAACACAACCAACTAACAATGATTCCTACTCATGTGTACATGATATGATATGCACATTAATATTGCACAAGGATGTGGACAATAACTTGTTTACATAATCATATTCATTTATGATCTCATTTATGTGCAGATCCGGGTTAGAATTGCCCATCAGCAACCCATGCTTGTCGTAAGAGCGACTAACGGGATCGGGTGGTCAGGCTCGCTGACTTGATTGATGCATGTCATCTTATCCCAATTGGGTGGATCGATGCTCATGCGTTGTAAAAGGCGACTAACGGGATCGGGTGGTCCAGACTCGATTATTTACAGACCGCCGTCATAAAGCTGGAATAATGCTAAGTGCGGCGTTAAACAACAAACAAAAAATATTTTCATGTTCTCCAACTCCAATGTGTCATTATCCAAATGTTGATTTAAACCCAGAAGCTGCACCGTTGACTTATATAACCTGAGCAACTGCACGATTTAGTCCATCAATGAACCTGTTACATCCGGGTGCTACAAGTGATGACCACTCTTGAATCCCAGAGATCAGCTGATCCTTTGTTGTTGGTTTCACATGGCGACGCAAATGTCTCTTCATCTGAGCCAACTCCTTTTCGATCGGATTAAGGTCAGGAGACTCTGGCGGTGTTTTCCAGTGGTTAACACTACGTCGGAGACACCAGTCCAGTACTGCGGCGGGTATGTTTCGGGTCATTGTCGATTCCGGGGTAGAATAGGTCTTCAGCAACCCATGCTTGCCGTAAAAGGTGACTATGCTTGTCGTAAGAGGCGACTTACGGAATCGGGTGGTCAGGCTCGCTCACTTGGTTGATGCATGGCATCGATCCCAATTGCGTGGATCGATGCTCATGATATTAATCACTGGATTGTCTGGTCCAGACTCGATTATTTACAGACCGCCGTCATATAGCATATTGCTGAGTGCGGCGTTAAACAACAAACAAACCAACCAACCAATCGGGTCATTGTCGTGCGTTAGTCTATGACCATCAGGGTACACGGTCAATGTTAAAGGTAACAGGTAATCACGCAAAGCGTCTTGATGTCCCAAACTATCGTGGGTGCCCGTGAATATACACACATCTGTGGTCACTCCTCGAGATATTCCTTCCCATACATGCACTTGGTATGGGTGCTTGGTCTACATTTGAGTTTTGGGACTGTGCCCTTTTTCCTGTAGTACTTGCAAAGACATGACTCAAGTTTAACCGTACACTTATCCGTGAAAATAACATCTTCATATCGTTCCCACATTTCAGTTGCCCATGTACAGAATTCCGTTGGTTTAACCTTGTTCGCCTCGCGTATGACTTGGCAGTATTGGGCGCTTTCCTGCACCCATCCGAGTGCTTGGCATTCTCAATGGATTGTGGAAGTTGAAACTGTGACTGTTAATTTCTGTCGGATTTCTTTCAAGGTCGAGTGATGATGTTTCGTTGTCCTTTTCCATTTGCTCGTCGATCATTTGACGCTGGGCATGATTGAGTGTTCGAGGTCGACCTGACCTAACCAGGTCGGCCACAGTTCAGCCACTCCCTTTAGGTTAATCTTATAGATTCAACTGAAATAAAAGAAATAGCTTATCATCAGACTCCAACCGCTTCTGTTGGGCACGGAACGTCCAACCCTCTTTCCTCAATCGAGCGCTCTTTTTGTAGAAAGATGATTAGTATCGTCCTCCCCTTGCCTTCGTTCTCCTCCATTGTGACCAATATCGCGGCTCGTGTGATAATGACAGGAGGGAGAGTTGGTGTTTTATTACATGCGCTTTCCGACTTGATGCGTATTTCGTATACGGCCCCGCCAGGCCAGTTAGTGGTTTTGCCGAGGATGGCATGTCCGACAAGGAAGGGTTACTTATTTAATTTTGAAGAATGCCGTGCAAAATGTAGGGGAACTGAGGGAGTTTGTGTAGTTGTGTGTTTATTTTGTATTTCATTTTTTTCCTTTTTGATTTTTTTAATAGTTTATTTTTTATTTTTTTTATTTTTATTTTTGAGGGTTTTAGCATGGTATAGAATGATTTTGTAGTTTGTTAGATGCGGCCGAGTAAGTTTTGTAGGTCGTTTAGTGGGTTTAGAAGTGTTGCCAGGGGCATTTGTTTGTTACAGTTTAATGTGGATTTGAGGGTTGTTCTGTGTTGTTGTTGGTTGCGGGTTCAGTTGTTTCTATTTGGTTACAGTGAAGGCATTTACCTGTTTGGGACCAAGGGTAGAATAGGTCTTCAGCAACCCATGCTTGTCGTAAAAGGCGACTTACGGGATCGGGTGGTCAGGTTCGCTGACTTGGTTGATGCATGTCATCGTATCCCAATTGCGTGGATCGATTCTCATGATATCAATCACTGGTCCAGACTCGATTATTTTTTGGTTTGGTGTGGTTTGTTGTTTTACGCCGCACTCAGCAATATTCCAGCTACATGACGGCGGTCTATAAATTATCGAGTCTGGACCAGACAATCCAGTGATTGACATCATGAGCATCGATCTACGCAATTGGGATACGATGACATGCATCAGCCAAGTCAGCGAGCCGGACCACCCGATCCCGATAGTCGCCTTTTACGGCAACCATGGGTTGCTAAAGACCTATTCTACCCCGGATCTTCACGGGTCGCGTGCAAATGAAGTAAAACAGATATATATTTAACTATTGATAGTAACCATGGTCGTTTATTGCGACGTCATGTGAATAAAACCCACT
Source organism: Haliotis rufescens (assembly GCF_023055435.1). NCBI lineage: Eukaryota > Metazoa > Mollusca > Gastropoda > Lepetellida > Haliotidae > Haliotis > Haliotis rufescens. The sequence goes on from NW_025963779.1 coordinate 17,009,565, forward strand.
GTTTCCAGTTACATAATTAATATTTTATGTACAAGTGGAAGAGGGACAGGAAAACCCAGATTCGAACAAAGCAAATACTCTAAATGTACTCCATATGATATGATCAGATGGGTCCTATTGAGCTTGTATTTCAGAACAAATAGAACGTTGAACATTGCATACTGAACCGCAAAAGAAACGTCACCTCAAGTAGCATTGCATGAATAGTTGTCATTTAAATATCTGGGTAATTTTTGTCAAAGTTTCTAAAATTTAACATAACCTTGTCCGGAAAAATGAAATTTGATGATTAAGAGAACAAAGCAGATGACAATAAAACCGATCGCCCAAACGCATCACGGCAAAGGCCATGGTAACCCGATGCACGTGAAATGCACATGCGTTTCCCCATTTCTTGCCCTATAAAAATCTACTCAGATCGGATAACATTCATTCTTTATTGCTACCACATGCTAAGATTGACAAGAAATCAGCGACACCAAGCCCTTGGAAGATTGCAAGCTGGACAAACCGCCCGGCAAGTAGCCAATGCATTTCAAGTCCACGTAAGGACCATATGCAGGCTCCAGCAACGATACCAGACCACCAACGCTACAGATGACGGACCACGTAGTGGAAGACAGAGGGTCACCACCCGACATCGGATTGTCAGATTGTGCGACAGCATCTTCATGATCGCTTTGTTACTGCTGCGGAAACTGCTTGACAGATCATGGGGGCACACCAGCGACACATTAGTGCGGACACCGTGTGTCGACGATTGACGAGCAGACACCTCCACTATCACAGGCCACACCGAGGACACATTCTGACCATCGCCGGGACCGTCTTCAGTGGGCAACACAGCACCAGCATTGGCGCCACCAGGACTGGAGAAGAGTCAACAGCAGATGGCAGAGAGAGAGAGAAAGAGTTTGGCGACGCCGTGGGGAACGTTATTCGGATGCGTGTGTTGTTGAGAGAGACTCGTGGGGTGGTCTGAGCATCATGTTGTGGGGTGGAATTGGTCTTATACAGAGGGTCGGCCCTGTGGTCTTCCAGAACATCGGTCCAGTGAGAGGCAATGGTGTTACAGCAGCTCGGTACATTGGTCAAGTCTTGAGACCACACGCCATACCTCATTTGGCACGTCGCCACAGCCACGACTTTCAGCATGATAACGCTCGTGCCCACACTGCGAGAGCAACAAGAGACTTCTTCCAGCAGAATGGCATCGGAACCATGCAGTGGCCTGCCCTCAGTCCCGATATAAATCCCATTGAGCACCTGTGAGACGAGATTCAAAGACAGCTGAATGACGTCCGACCAAGGCCGACAACTGCAGCTGAACTGCATCAGGCGTTCCTCAGAGTGTGGGCTCAAGTGCCTATGGCTTTCATCAACCGCCTTATCCATTCCATGTATCGACAATGCACGGCATCAATGCACATGGTGGACACACGAGATACTGACTTGTGATGCCATTTTCTCAGAGACTAGTGTTATGTTTAACATTTGACACTTTAATTTCAACCTTGATGACCAGTTTTGCCAAGTTTCATATTTTAAATATGTCTCAAAGTATGTTTATAGTGTTTGAACAAATAAGGCTTCTCATACATCTATCCATGGTGACGTTCAGTATATATATTATACCCACATGTAATCATGGTAATATTTATTGTTGGTATACTGATAAAGTTTGTTTCCAGTGTTAGTCTCATTTTTGTATTTAGTGCTACCTTGCATACATCGTTTCGTACGAGTCCAGTTTTGATGTAATTGATCTTTTCATCGAAAGGGGACACAAACATGAATGTGTAAGTTAAATGAGTGGAACAAACTCTGTACATTACTTAATTATGTATGTACATCGTGCTTTTTGGAACAGAATGTAATATAAAATCGTGTATTTTACCACCACTATTGAAATGTAGTGGGTCTCTTTTTCAAAGTAAAAGACACTAAATACTACATTACATACTACATAGTACATTTGGTTTTATTCAGACATTCCATAAGAGATATTACTAGAATACAATGTATATGTACAAAAAACAAAAAGGTATGATCTTTGTTTTGTGAAACTCCCTTATGACGTGTTCAGGAATAATTGCAATCAGTTTGCTTGTTTCTATAATTTGTGATATTTTAACTATCCAAAGTAGATTTTTGGTATAAAAATCTCCTACTCTAGTAGGTGAGTGAGTGTTCACAAAGGTTTAGTGTTTTTAAGGGGATCGGTCTCCATAAATAATGACCACACAAATTGTTCCTGATGGTATGATATATATAGCCTTTGTCTCCATGACCTTATGCCAATTTTTGAACAGTTCGTGTAGAATAGGTACAATATCGTAACATTTACATATATAGTCGTATTCAGATGATGTCTTTACATATATGTAGACCCGTGAAGATCCGGGGTAGAATAGGTCTTCATATAGCTGGAATATTGCTGATAGCGGCGTTAAACAACAAACAAACAAAACATATATGTAAGGGCAATCTTGTTCCCTTTATTCAATCAGTTTTCCTCCTGGCTCTGCAGGTGGAACACATACTTTAGGATTACATATGTATCTTGTTATCATTGTATTTAAATGCGATTTGAATATTACTATTTACTATCTAACCACATTTCTTACATGAGACGCCGGGGTAGAATAGGTCTTCAGCAACCCATGCTTGCCGTAAAAGGTGACTATGCTTGTCGTAAGAGGCGACTATGCTTGCCGTAAAAGGTGACTATGCTTGTCGTAAGAGGCGACTAACGGGATCGGGTGGTCAGGCTCGCTGACTTGGTTGATGCATGTCATCGATCCCAATTGCGTGCTCATGATATTAATCACTGGATTGTATGGTTCAGACTCGATTATTTACAGACCGCCTTCATATAACTTGAATATTGGTGAGTGCGGCGTTAAACAACAAACCAACCAATCTTACATGAGACGTTATATATTTGCATGTTACCATAAATTACAATAAGCTCACAAGAATTCACAAATACTCTTAAACACATGATTGTAAACTATTAATGTGCGTTGAAACATATGTTGTGAATACCGAAATGATGTATCATGGATCAAGTAGAAGATATATTGACAGTTGCGAACATGATCATGTACGTATTTTTATATACGTGAGCATCTGCGTATACTCAGCTATATATATGCTTATTTGGCCAATTGTATGCATTGATGGGCTTGTTCGAGTTGCTCAGTCAGTTTAGAAGCTCTCTACACTGAAAAATAGGAAAGCGTACGTATACTCTACACAGAAAAATAGGAAAGCGTACGTATAATCACTATTCTCAACAATTCCACATGCACTTCTTTGAACAACAAATCTGTAACAAAAACGTGTGAATAAAAAGATTTTACAGGCGTTTGCAACATCATTGACTACGGACTTGATATCATTTGGTTCCGTTGTCGGCATGCGTTATCGTCAAGTAGGCAAGGCACATTTGAATGTTTGTTTGTTAGTTGTTTGACGCCGCACTCGGCAATATTCCAGCTATATGACGGAGGTTTGTAAATAATACAGTCTGGACCAGACAATCTAGTGATTGACAGCATGAGCATCGATCCACGCAATTGGTATACGTGCATCAACCAAGTCAACGAGCCTAACCACCCGATCCCGTTAGTCGCCTAAAGACAAGCATAGTTCTAACCCGGATCTTCACGGGTCACATTTGAATGTAAGCGAATGTACAATAGTGACAGAAGCTGTGTCGACCGCACTGTTGCACATAATATCAATGTATCAAATTTCCAGGCCTTGGATTCTCTTAACCTTTCATGTTTTGAAAACACTACATCAAATGTAGCCGTGGTGCCAGACACCCTCCTAAAGAGCCAGTCTCGTCCCATCCACCTTTTCAGACAAGAAGTCGCACGACGGGACAAAACATCATGGCAACACATCATGACACAAGTTCACTACATCTTAGGTCCTCGTGAGGCACCAATAACTGTGAAGTCAACGCAACCTGTAGAAAACATAAAGACAGATCAATAGTCAGACAAACACTAGTCTCTGAAAATATAGAATTTATGACTAAATTTTCCCATCATTCCATCAGTTTGAGGTAGTCTGAATGGGAAAAGTAGTAGCACCAATATAACAACAAAGATCAACATGTCTGTATTTGATTATCAGACCTTTGCATCAATGTGTATTAATAGATACGTGGGGGCACGGGTGGCCCAGTCGTCTAAGGCGCCGCGATTCGCTGTGCAGAGTTGCGTCCTTTGGGCACGCCAGAAACCTATGATTGTGGGTTTGAATCCCGGTTCGCCCCGATTATGTTTCTAGGTTTGTCAGCACCATACCCGTCCTCGTGGGTTTCACTGAAGTGGTAAACGTCTGAGACCTGCATCACTTCGGGCTTTCCTCCCACATTAAGCTGACACGCCGTGATATAACTGGAATACTGTTAAAAGCGGCGTTAAACCCAACTCACTCACTCACTCACTCTAAAATACCAGAGAATAGGCATACCATGGGTATTAGTCCTTCTCTTGGGGGCGGCTGGGTCGTCAAGTTGTTAAGTCGTTAGTTCGGATTTGCTTCCCAACTTGGGTCCAATATAGGAAGCCAATTCTAGGTGACCCCCACAAGGATGTGGATTAATCATAGGTGCAGGCGGGGAACATAACCATTGACTTCTTCGTTTCACCTTGGGAGAGGTCCTGGGCATTTATCGAAAAAGGATTGTTCCCGAAAATTCTTGAAAAAACATTTTATGCTTCAGACTCTAAAAAAAAAAAGAAATTGCGTGCCACAAAAATAACATTGATGCAAGGTGTTTTTCTCAACAAAACTTTAGGCTCATGGTTTTAAAACAAAACGTCTGGTTTTGTCGCTGTAGCTCTAGCTGAAAAAATATTTAATCTCGATACAAAATCAAAACTGTTTGACCGTTCCCTAGTAAAGGTATGTGGGAAGTTGGACATACTCTTTGAATTCTAAGACTGCAACTCTCACGCAGTAGCGTAAGGTAAAGAGTATAATATGGTGGCCGAGAGTGGACATCGCTTTCTCGCCTTCAATTACGGCCGCGAAAAAACAGAAAGAAAGCGATAGCACAAGGCGATAAAGCGATAGAGCGAGAGTGATACTTCCCAATTGCCTAACATGGTTTTTGCTGATATTCAGTGATCCATTCCTATAATTATCACCGTTATTTTGCCTTTTATTATGCATATGGTGGCCGACAGGGTCATCGCCTTCAATTACGGCCGACCTTATCCTTGGGGGCTGTGGTGTTTTTTCTTCGTAAAAGAGAGATGATATTTTTTCCAGTTACATTTCAAATTATACCGATGGAGGGAATGTTAAGATTTTAAGACCAAAACACCGGCAGCGCGTGGCGGGTCATGGCAATCCTATTCAAAAGATGTTAAAGACCACCCGATCCTTTCATACGTCTATGGTTAATCAGTCATGGCTGATTTTATTGCAAAACACAGACTTATAATTGTTGGTGTTCTTTAACTCGTTTTGCGTGGCTTAAGATGATGTAGTGTGAATGCCATAATACTGTTGTCCGTAACTATTCTTTTTGTCATTTGGTTTATGATAAACATCTATTGTGTCTCTTGTCTCCTAAAATCACCTACGTCTGTAAGTTATTGTTTAAGTGAAGAGAGAGAAAACTTTAACATTCCCTCTATAGAGGAAATGTGAATGGAAATAATCTGTGCTCTCTTTTATGAAAAAATAAGACCTAACCTCAACAAAATGGCAAAAATAACAATATGACCCATTCCCCCCACCTTATATCCGTGAACAAAATTGTTAGCCCCTTATTCATACCAAGGTATGGTAAAACAATTCATTACTTGTTGTTTAACGTATACTTCTTATTGAATAGGAACACATGCGACCCTTACAGTGGCCAAGAGGGAATACTGCTCTACCGCGAGAAGGCGATCAAGCGATAACACGAGACGAGAAAGCGTATATACACAAAGAAATAAGTTAAGCACACCCCTATTTCAGAACCATGACAAATGGCAAAAATCATGGCACGGGATGACCGACCACAGGAGCTGAGCGATATCAATGTCATCGAAGAGAACAAACATTTGACAACAAATAAAGAAGATATTGGTGAGTGGTGATTGAAATGTACTGACAAAAAAATCATGGTAACACAGGTACTGTTTTTGACCTTAGCCAATACCTCACAGAAGTATGGAGCTGCAGGATTAAGTTCACGAGTAACGTTTGATGTTACATGTGAAAATGTTCCTTAAAGTCTCTACTTGACATTACACATGAAGCAGATCAGTAACGGGTATAACCGCCACGTGCCCGGATGACGCATTCCACCCTACGTCTCATGCCTCCAGTCAGACGTTGGATCTGTTGAAGGGTCAACACCAACCATTCCTGATGCAATGCTGCTTCCAATTGGCGTAAATCATGTACAGGAGGATCTCATGCCTGTATGCGTCGCTCGAGAATATCCCAAACATGTTCAAGGGGTTTCAAATCTGGGTTCATTGCTGGCCAGGGTAGAGTCGTTATTGCATTGGCCCTCATGTAATCCACGACTGCATGCGAACGATGAGGCCTGGCATTGTCATCCATGTACTGAGGCCGAGTAGCTAGAGAATGGATGTCAAAATGAGGAACGACGACTGGCCTCAAAACGTCCCGGATGTACTGAGCCCCTGTTATGTTGCCCCTTATGGTGACCAAATCCAACCTGCAATCATGTGAGATACACCCCAAAACCATTCCCGAGCCACCGCCGTATACAACAGTCGGTTTAATGTCCCTGGGGGTGTAGGCCGTGTTCATGTGCCTCCAAACTCATGTTCTCCCATCAGTGACGTGGAGCAGAAAGCGACTTTCGTCTGACCAATGGATCCGTCTCCAAATTCTCCGATTCCAGTTCTGTCGCGAATTGCCACGCCTGTCCGAAAATGAGCGTCTGTGAGCCATTGGTATGCTTGAAGCAGGATCGAGTCGACGTGATGTTGCAAGACAATTTAACGCCCACAGAAACACAACTTGCTGTTTATGGCAACGTTGGCAACATACGAATGCAGTCAGAGACCATCCTCGGAGTGGCAGTCCACGCGTAACCAATAATCGATAAGACAACTGGATTCGAACAACACACCAACGAAATCGATTCCAGCCAGCAACAGTAACTGCAAGAAGCATCCCTGGACTTCGACGAATATCTTCACAAACCGTACGTCGTCACCTCAGATGTGCAGGGATTGTCGCCAGGAGACCCGCCAGACATCCCATTCTGACAGGAAACCACCGTCAAGCACGTCTACAGTCGTGCAGACAGCGTCTACGCTGGACGGCCATGCAGTGGGGACAAGTTCTATTCACTGACGAGTCTCGTTTTCACCTCAGCCACAGCGATGGACGGATTCGAGTGTACCGACGTCAAGGTGAACGTTACGTCAATCATTGTGTCATGGAAGAAGATCGGTTCGGGGGCGGCAGCGTTATTGTATGGGGTGGGATTACAGCAAGACAGAGGACCCGTTTGATAGTGGTAGAGGGAAATCTTAATGAACAGCGCTACCGCGACGAGATCATCGGCCCTGTTCTTCTACCGTTTTTGCGTCGTCATGGCCCAGGCATTACCTTTCAACATGACAACGTCCGGCCTCATATTGCTCGACCTGTTCAGGATTCCCCTGGCCGGCTCGCTCCCCTGATCTCTCACCAATCGAGCACGTGTGGGATGAGATGGATCGACGCCTTCGACATCAACCACTTGTTCCACAGACACTCCAGGAACTTCGAAACATGCTCCAGCAGATATGGACAGATATCCCACAGGACTTTGTGCGACGCCTGGTCCATTCCATGAACATTTAAAGGAGCCGTTTATCTGTTGCAAACCGAATTTGTTTCAGATTTGGTAAAAAATGTAACTTTGCTTTAAATCTGATTCGATGTCACAGGAACTTTTGTTTTCAGTATATATTAGGGTGTGCTCAACTTTCTTCTTTGTGTATACATATTCGCTTTCGTGCTATCGCTTTCACGTCTCGTGTTATTGCTATATCGGTTTCTCGCAGTCAAGTCGGGAGAAAAACATGGGCTTAAAATATCAAGAATATATTATTTTCTTTCACTCAAGGTGTTGTGAGACTGAATGGTTTTTAACAGAATTGATCTGTAGGGTTAACGATTGTCACACACAACATGGCATGTTCTGAAGTGTCGAGTTATTCAAACTAGAATTATATTCAGTTTTAAAGACTTCGCTTAATATGAGAGCCATTATTGTCAAGTATATTATCAAAAGAAAATATACGTATGCTTACTTTATTAAAAATTGGTGACCCGGAAGTAATGCATAATATTGGGAGGAGTGCGGGTATTGATAAGACACTTCGGTTTTGTCTATTATGTAACTTACATATAATTGAGAATGAAATTCATTTTGCAGTTTGATATGCCTAATATATGTTAATATTCGTTCAAAATATTTCATATTTTTCTTTGTCTATACTTATGCTAATCCCAGGGATAGTTTGATAACAATGCCTCGTTTATGTAAACATTTAGCAAATTACATATTGATGCCACCAATCTCCGATCTTCACAATGGTAAATATTTACTGTTGCACTTGTGTTCAAAAGGCTTTCATTGTATTAATTGTACATTGGTTTGGATCTTTAATAGTGAAATAAATAATTGATTGATAAATGTTCTGGATGTAATCATATTATCAATATGAATATTTTTGTTCAGATATAACGCCACATATGGTCTTCTTAATTTGTTTGTTTTCTTTGTGTTGTAATATGAAATCGGCCATAACTGTTATATTCTAATGCTAGTTTTAAAACAAAACTGCAATATACTTGTTGTCATTCTGTAAAGATTGTAATAGTTTAATTAATGTCCAATTTATTCTTGTCACGATATGCCTGAAATACTGCCGATGTGACTTTAAATTTAACTCACAATTCTTAATTTCTATGGTGTATAGAAAAATGCGACATATATGGTTATATTTAATGAAAGAAATTAATTTAGACCCAACCTGACATTTATATTAATCAGCTTAATGTCACCCGACAATTATACTTGTATAATGTATGATGTGTTAACCTGGAGTTGTGTACTTACAGTGAGAATGTTTGGATTGTGTAAGTTGTAAATATCCACACCCAAATAAGTTGGCATTCAGTTGTCATTGATCAGTATTTCAATCCAACAATGATCCCGAAAAAAGACAGATTCTCGTGGGTTGTGACTGTATGTTTCTTCGTCCGCCTGTGACTAGTTACCGGATAGTCCCATAGATATAGATGTACAAGATATAGAGGATATTTCACGTGTTGAGTGAAATATCATGTTTCTCTTATCGAGTGAAGGGGGAAAGGAGATATTTTCACGATTGGCCTAGCCCCGTCACGAGTGCAGCGTTACAAAAGTAAGAACAATATTTGAGATCACTAAAATCCTTTATCATACAATCATATATGACCATACAAAATCAACTTAAAAAAAAAATGTTCTTGAAAGCTACGAGACCGCTCTTGGGAACGAAGGAATACACACTGGTCAACTGCGTGGATCGATGCTCATGATGTCAATCACTGGATTGTCTGGTCCAGACTTGATTATTTACAGACCGCCGTCATATAGCTGGAATACTGCTGAGTGCGGCGTTAAACAACAAACAAACAAACAAGAAACTGGTCAAGTAACAAAAATGACGCTTTGCGATACGAACAGTATCGATTGACGAGTTGAATGAGACATTAGCAGTTTATAACGAAACATTTTTATGAAAAAATTCAAACTGCAAGAAGTAATATTAATTCCATCAATGGCCATCTGTCATTATTTTGCCATGACAATGTTGAACTAAGTTCATCCAGTGTAGAATGTCTTCTGACAGAGCGCTTGGGTAGGTCCTGGGTGACGTCATGAAAGAAGCGACTCGACCGTGGTCGGGTTGATCGGGAGTGTCATCCCCCCACGATGCTCATTGCTGCTGAATACATGCTAGCATTTCCGTCATTGTTTGTCGGCTCAATCTGTATGAGCATAAAGTCCATGTTGGGGGGCAGTGTCTCAAATACCCAAAACCTATTTCCAGACTCTGCCACATACTTAACGTCCCACCTATACCCCGCGAATCTCCATCAGCGGCTCTGTTCTATGCATGCCACCTTCAGGTAATTACTTACAGAACATAACACATATTTGTATTCTCCCGGAGCAATAAGAGAAATCTTGATTGCCCTGATGATAATATTAATTTTAATTACTTGCTTAAAGTTGTTTCAAATTCCAAGTGGGGAGGGGGTAAAAAAAACACATCCTCCAACTGTACAGAACACTTATCCGATCTAAACTGGATTATGGCTCCATCATCTATGGCGGAGCCTGTAAAAGTGATTCCTGGATACAATTCATCACAAAAATATACATGTACAGGCTAGGTATTTGCCCACAGCAACACCTGCATAACTGTTTATTCACGCGTGGTGTTGCAGATTGTAATTGACCGACAACAAGTATTAGGGGATCACCTGTAAAAAGGGCCGACACTGTAATTAGACACAACGTACTAATGATAATATGAGAATTATCATAAGAAGGCTGTTACGTTTTTCTTAACTATTACCATTTTCATACCAAAAGTGACAATGCAGTTAAAAGTTGCTTTAGTGTCACAATATTCACTCACGTTTTCCGCAATCGCATTGAAACATAATTCCTACTGGTCAGTTCGACACTGCTTGTAATTAAATAATTATTTCGAGATTTCGTTAGAATGTAAGATATTCAGCCAAACGTTATGCAATAAAAGACGAATAGTTTCTTTCCATTAAAATACGCGCACGCGTACCTGTCACGTAATTGCACAGTGGGATGTATCAACGGGTCATAAAATGGGAAATGAAATAGAAACTAAAATTTAATGTTGTACACGCACATGAATTCGTATGATAAACTGCCAAAACGTTTTGAGAGATAAGGCCGGGTTCATTAAATATGTTGGGTGCGGTTAGGACCAAACTTTTTCAGCTCAGAGTGTTAGTGGTCCTGGAACCCATAGTGTCAAACAGGTTCTGCACAATACGTCAATCAGATTCTACTGTTCAACAGCATTGTCACTGAATTTCAGAACTCTGGCATGATATAATAATCAAGGATTTCGAAGGCAAAACCTTTTCTCGCCCATGGGCGAAATATTTCAATAAATCTGTAAAATAGCTGAATTGAGTAAAATTGAGTTACATTATGTGCCATGAAAATAGTAAGAACACCTGCATGTATTTGCGAAACAAAAACATAAGTTTTAAGTAAAGGAAAATATTCTCGCCCATGGGCCAAACCCTTTTCTCGCCCATGGGCGAAATATTTCAATATCGCTATAAAATCGTTGAAATAAGTTAAAATGAGTTAAATTTTGTGTCATGATACTTAAATAAATACATTTAATGTATTCGCGAAACAAAAACATGAGTTTTGAGTAAAGGAACATATTCTCGCCCATGGGCCTACCCATGGGCCAGACTTCGCCCATGGGCAAGCCCATGGGCGACATAGTCTAAATATTGAGTTTTTGAACATTTTTTTTTTCATTTTTTCATTAAATTTTGTGTCATGATACTTGAATGAATACATTAAATGTATTTGCGAAACAAAAACATGAGTTTTAAGTAAAGGAACATATTCTCGCCCATGGGCCAAACCTTTTTCTCGCCCGTGGGCGAAATATTCCAATATCGCAATAAAATCGTTGAATTAAGTTAAAATGAGTTAAATTTTGTGTCATGATACTTGAATGAATACATTAAATGTATTTGCTAAACAAAAACATGAGTTTTAAGTAAAGGAACATATTCTCGCCCATGGGCCAAACCTTTTTCTCGCCCATGGGCGAAATATTTCAATATCGCTATAAAATCGTTGAATTAAGTTAAAATGAGTTAAATTTTGTGTCATGATACTTGAATGAATACATTAAATGTATTTGCGAAACAAAAACATGAGTTTTAAGTAAAGGAACATATTCTCGCCCATGGGCCAGACTTCGCCCATGGGCAGGCCCATGGGCGACATAGTCTAAATATTGAGTTTTTAAACAATTTTTTTAAATTTTTTTTCTTCCTTGGTATGTTCCCATGAAAACGGCATGTTTAAATTTGTAAATACCTTTAACCGAGACTGGGCAAAGAGCGTAGAGTTTCTGGACTTTTGGGTTTCCAGAATTAAAATGGGACGTGTTATGAAACTAAACCAAATATCGGTTATACCTACTTGGGTTGTCAGTCCAGATTTGATGAGGTCATTATGCGACGATGTCGTATTGGCCATTCAAGATATACTAATGAATATATATATTGAAAGGTGAGGATCCTCCATTTTTTATCCCTTGTGATGAGAGAATGTCCTGCTTGACTGTATTGATTTTTCCATCGCAAGGGATAAATATTTCAGAGCAACATCAATAATGGATCTTTTTAACGATGTTCCATCTCATTTAATAATTAACTTTTTAAAAGAAATTGAACTGTTAGATAAATTTTGAATCTGTGTACATAGTTACCATTTTATTGCATCAGTAGTGTTTAACTTGTAACGGAGATTGCTAGGGTCTGTATCCTCAAAGGGGTTTGAAGTACTGTAAAATTATTGTCCCCCCTGAGAGGGCATGTAAGACCACATCATTCGAAGTAAGTTTATTCCTACTATCATTTTAGTCGTAGTATGCTTTTTTGTTTTAATTTTGGCTAAACCTGATGATATTCGCCAGCGGCTAAGGGATGGTGTAAATCCTGCTGGGGAACCGTGCAGGTAGCAGAAGAATTGAAAGTCTCCACGGTCCCTAGTATGGTGGCCTACCTTTAGTTGCTGGCGACCCCCAGCCCGTTTTTATAATGTATTGTTATTTATCGTGATATGTTTTTATGGTTCCATACTAGTTTTAAAATATATATCTGTGATAATCTAGTTATTTTACTGTCCTTTGACGCCAGGTTTTATAATCAAACCGTTTGTATTATGTATTATTACAGTCTAACTTGATTTAGTCACGATATGGCTGAAATATTGCCGATGTGACTATAAATATTCACTCACAAATTACTTCAACTGAATATGCTAAACAAATGCTAAATAGGGTTGTAAAGTCTATTCACATAAAACAGAATGCATTTAAATGAGGTCACTTTTTAGAAAAAAAACCCCTAACATTGCAAGGATTTAATCAATTACATTAATAGTTTGTGAATAAAACCTGATTTTTCAGTGCACATAACATTATCATCATGATATTGGCAGATGTTTTTGTGAAATGCATTATTACTCAGGTGTATTACAAGTATTGACACAAAATCACAACAATTTACATTGCCAACATGCAAATAATAGGTCTTCTTATGACTGTAGTTTGTGTCATCTCCCCTAGACCCATAAATTTAATTCCTTATCAGGGCTGAATAGTAATATTGGAAATAGGCTCGGGATAGATGTAATCTATCTTAATACAGAGTTGCTCACGTACCCAGTCGATATGTAAGATTGATGTAAGATTCTCAATGGGAAAAAGAGTTGATTAAAGAGTCGATAATAGCATGTGTTTACTGATCCTAAGTCAGCATCGATCTATCCAAATGTGATGACGTGCATTAAACTGTGAACAAATAACAAAATACATTTTTCGTATGACTATAGAACCGAAAGCGTACGCCTTTTCAGTTGATGGTCTCTGGCCATTAGCCCATTACGATCTATATTAATTAACTACCCCGATAATACAGTGGACTATGCAACCCAAAACAGCAATCTATCAAACCTTCAATAAAAAAACTGTTGCATTTACCACAATAAAATAATAAAGTCTACCATGTATTTGGAAATTACTCGATTCTTATTGGTCAATCAGAGGTTATTAAATCACAATAAACCCCCTCTGATTGAAACAGGTGATTTGACAGGCGCATAACCGCGGTAACTAATATTTCCTCCTCTACCCAATGGGTAATTCATCTGTTGGATAAATAAAATAAATCTCAACTGAAAGCTCCCATGTCGGGAATAACTTGTACCAATGCAGTGTCTTCCTTCTTGAGACATTATATCAATTCGACTGTATGAAAAGGTGTTTAAAGTTCTTGTTGATCAAACGTTTCACTTTTTTGTCAAACGCTTCACAGTAAGATAGAAGAGACGAGGAGGAGTCGACTGATGTAATTATTTCAACTAACCATCATAATGTACACGTGTTGTCCAAACATAGCTGAATCTATATACTAGTATACATATATTATATTAACGACAGCATCATTTAATTAAAATGATCATAAACATTGAAGATATGACAGTTTCAAGGTTCTTTGTGTACCATACCACTAAAGTCAGACAGAACAGGTAAACACATGGCATTGTTGTGACAGATGGATGCTAATATACGATACATATATACAACAGTAGCATTGCATTTTATTAAAATTTATAGAATTTCTATACTTTTCAAATTTCGTGGGCATCTTCATTTGCAGTATACTAGTATATAAAGGAAACAAATTTCACATGCCACAATCACGACAGTCGAGGAGAACGAGGTAAGTATAATTTGATTGTCCATGTTACTCAATCAATCAATGGTTTATTGTATGAAAAGCCATTGGCCCATATACAAGTGAGTTACATAGATATACAGTTATATTAACAAATATTGTAGTGTACGGGGTATCAAGACAACAACAACTGACGTAACACAAAGGCATGATGAATGTATAAAGATACTTGCAGTTGAACGTTATACCTTTTGCTTGACAGCAGACGTTCAAAGTAATTAGCAGATATGCATGAAAAGGACCAGACGGGTAGATATTCCATTCTTATTTTGTTATATACAGGGCAAATAAACATAAAATGAAATTCATCTTCAGCACCAAGGTTACAGACGGGGCAAATTCCGAGTGACTTTTCAATATTTAGATATCTTCCTCTATTCACTTTTAAGTCATTCAGACCAAGCCTAAAGCGTATAAATGTGTTGCGGAGGTGTTTGAATCTTAAATTTGAAAGATACGACTCTGGTTCAAGGAGAGACATAATATTACGATATGTGTCGTACCTCGAACTTCCTGAAAGTGTAGAATGCCAATCCTGTCGGAACATGTCGATAGCGCGAGTACGAAATTGTTGTAAGACTGAATGTTCGAATGCTCGCTGAAAACATGTTCATACTTATACAGCACTGTTTAGTACAAGGGATGGTTGCATGAGCAGGTTTGTAGGTAATAGATGTAATCAATGAAAGTACTAGAGAAATTGCGTAGCTGTAATTCTCATTCATCTGATACTCATTTTTACTATTCGTATAGTATTGCATCGCCTGTTGTATAAAATAATTGAAAGAGTTTAACAGTCCAGCTGAAACCCTGATGCTTGCATAATATTAAAATCGTGTCATTAGAATGTACTGAATAACATGTTATGTTTTTAAACTTATGTAATAATGAACTGCGCTTATCATATTGCGTAAAACTGGATATACAATGTGTATGTTTATTTTCAGTCACCAAAATCAAGACCGCAAACAATGAATTTCAGTGCTTTATATATGGCTGTGGCGTTCGTCTTTCTCACTGGAAAAACAACAATGGTTTGTAGCAAAATGCAACTGACTGTCATCGCATATTCTATTTATATTAGTATAAATTTTAATGTTTTATGTTCTTAATAAAAGATAGCAACGCCATAAATCGTAAAGAACAATGAAGAAGGAGTCGTGGTTTATTTCACGATCAACCTTTGTTCTGATATGACGTCATTTCTGGAGCTTCGATCATACGTTCGCAACTCGATGACGTCGTAAATTGGACGACGCTATTTTTTAGAGGGTAGTGAACTGTTCCCCTTAGACGTAGCTGGACAAGGCAGATAAACGCAATGAGCGAACGATCAAATCAAATAGAGCGCGAGATATGGCAATGTGTAATGGGAGAATATGTACACATTGTGGCCGTCAGCTGGTTTTGTGTTCGTGAGAATATTCAAAAAATACTAAACATAACCACCCTGTTAATAAAATGGGCTTGTCCGACATTGCCGGGATCGGATTGTATTAAGGGAGTTACCATCATTTAATGCGTGAAAATATTTTTAACGCTTGTCAAATTTATCAACATCTTCAAAGAGGCTGTACATAATGTGGATATCTCATATGAGAAATAGACGACTCGTCGTTCATTATCGTATTAAAAAACACACCTGATATCAGTCACTCACGGACCAAGTTTGATTAAACCTGGTATGTGTGTTTCCGATTAAAATGTATATGTGTGAGCATTGTAGTAGTTTCACGTTGATAAGATTCATGCAATATTTTTTCAGTTTGCGTTGCCTTTGGACAACTTTTGCAAATCGGTTAATGACATGGGCGTAAGTACATGAAACATTATTTTGCAAGTATCTTTTAGTTCTGATTAGTTTTAAGGCTGTATATTTTATGTTTATCTATCAGAAAATATCCGTCTGACTATTTCGTCTTTACACATGCACATTGTGTGTATACGTTATGTACACTCATTGCTCGATTGGGGCGGTCGGGTAGCCTAGTGGTTAAAGCGTTCGTTCGTCACGCCGAAGACCCGGGTTCGATGCCCGCCATGTGTTACAATGTGTGAAGCCAATTTCTGGTGCCCCCCGCCGTGATATTGCTGGAATATTGTTAAAAGCTGCGTAAAACCATACTCACTCACTAACTCATTGCTCGATTGGTCGACATGTAGTTTTTCTTCAATATACCAGTATGTACAGTAACCAAAATGGTGCAACCTTATTGGACTCTTTAACTTAAAACAGACTGCGTTTATATTTGAACCCCTGAGGGGATTCCGGGTTAGAATAAGTCCCTAGCTTCATATATATGTCGGTAAGAGGCGACTCAATTGACTAGGTTTGGCGATTTAGTTGATTGTGAGTCAACAACATACCCAACGGCGTGGGACGTTGTTCATGACAGCAACTACAAGTTTGTCTTGTCCATTCACAGGCAGCCGTCATATAGCTAGAATATGGTTACATTTGAGTGTGGCGTTAAAAACAATTTGAACAAGTTTTACAATGTTTAAATTGTTATATCAGACGCAAAATAAGTTTTGATTCAGAATTACATCGCATGATTATTAAAACTTGCCATCCTATGGCTTTTGAAATTGTCGATGTCAAAAGCAGTGTTGGGTTTTTAGCGTCGATACACCAATGATTCCAACGACCCCGCTCTGTTGCAGTATCCCTATTGCAGTACGCCTAAACACCATCACTTGGAGATAACGTAAAGGCGTTTTCTAAGTAATATATCGAAGGGTTTTTGAAAGTTCCCAGCCTATTGGCGTTTGATATTTTCAATGGAAAAAAAAGCAGTCTATGTACAATCAGCATTGTAGAGTAGTCACAATAGACCAATGATTTTAACGACGAAGATCTCCCTACTCTATTGCAGTATTCCAATGCAGAAAAGACACTGACGGATGCAGTGCACGCACTCGGAAGTAAGGATTATACAATAATATATTTTACACCTGGAAACAAATCAAATTAAGTACCATCCCTCCTTTTCATATATCCTGAACATATATTTTTTGGATGTATCTACATGTACATGTGCAGTTGACCCGTGAAGATTCCGGGGTAGAATAGGTCTTCAGCAACCCATGCTTGCCGTAAAAGGTGACTATGCTTGTCGTAAAAGGCGACTAAAGGGATCGGGTGGTCAGGCTCGCTGACTTGGTTGATGCATGTCATCGATCCCAATTGCGTGGATCGATGCTCATGATATTAATCACTGGATTGTCTGGTCCAGACTCGATTATTTACAGACCGCCGTCATATAGCTGGAATATTGCTGAGTGCGGCGTCAAACAACAAACCAACCAACATGTGTAGTTGGTAGGAGAAAGTATGTCGCTCCGGGTGGGTGCAAATGTTAATATTGGGATCATAGGATACAAAGACAAACAGTAAGCAAAGTGACATTATATTATTAAATGACATGTCATCAGAGAATCGATTTTGGTTTCTGTGTTTCGGTATGAGCTTGTAACCTTGTAAACAAAAGTAAATGTGTTTTGTTCTAAAAGGTATAAAGGATACGATTTAAAAAAAAATCTATTTTATTTGGAAATATGAACAAAGCTATGCCTACCCTTTTCCCAGGTGTATATACATGCACTGTGTATACTGTATTAGGTGATAAAGGCACCAATTCGAGGTTAGAATTGTCACAGCAACATATGCTGGTCGCACGAACCGGCTACATGGATCGGTTGGTCAGACTCGTAAACTTGGTTGATCGTTATCGTAAAACCAACGGATCGTTGCTTACAAAATCATTCACTGAATTGTTTGGTCCAGATTCGATTATTTACATTTTTATATTTGAATATTATCTTAACCTGACGAAAAGAATTACTAGAACACTGATATCAAAGTCAAACATATAGTTTAGACTTTCATAAATAGTGAATGAACTCTCTTGTGACAAGCAATAAAGACTCAGCAATGATCGTAGTGTTTATATGTAGAAGATGTCTAATATACATATATATGTTATTGTTGTATCTTTATTTGTAGAATACGTGAGTACACAGGCCAAGCCTTTAGCATGTCTGTCAACACGTTGATACTTTCTGGACTGCGTTGCAGTAAGACCTCATTGAACTGGACGGTTTGGGCTACACAACGTGCTTTGAAAATTGTATTTGTGAGTTAATGTGACCCGATTATAATCCTTGGTCTTGGAGCAGTAAACAATGATGATGGGTTCCAGAACATAATGGTAATCACCTGCATCACATTTGCTTTGAGATTGACTTGAGATAGTTTTACACAGGTCTATAGTGAACATTGAAGAATTCGTTCTCGCATGAATTTGGTATGTTTACCTAAGTACATCATTTTTCTTAAATATAGTTTGTTTGTTTGTTTTTGTTTGTTGTTTAACGCCGCACACAGCAATATTCCAGCTATATGACAGCGGTCTGTAAATAATCGAGTCTGGCCCAGACAATCCAGTGACTGATATCATAAGCATCAATCCATGCAATTGGGATCGATGACATGCATCGACCAAGTCAGCGAGCCTGACCACCCGATCCCGTTAGTCGCCTTTAATATAGTACTGTGGCACTGGTACTGACCATATATATTGTACAAACCCCTGTAGCTGGAATATCGATGAGTGTGGCGCTCAACAATAAATACGCAAACATTTTCCTTCTAAACTCCTTCCACAGGTACCTATCAGATGGGATTCTATCAATAGGATGTAGAACTCATCAGACCTGCTCTCTTTAAGTGATCGGTATATCTTACTGAGTGCGACGTTCGAATAGGCAACACAGAAACTGATTCAAACAGGACAGACATTTTATTTTTAGGCCTATCATATGGTCGTAGGTTATAATAGATAGAAATAGATTTCCATTACAGCCCTGTTCTTGTCCTTTTCAGAACGAGACAAACACCGAGACAGCAATGGAAACTGTTCTGCAAATGGTAGGTTCACGTCAAAGTTGTGTACTGGTCTAATGTCTGTTAGCGTCTTTTCCGAGTAAAATGCCTTGTTTGGCAGTTTAGCTGAACCGATGGTCCATACTATTTGGTAATGCAGATCTAATTGTTATTTATATTTCACTAGCTAATTAATCTAAAAATAACCAGTGTGCTAACCGCACCCTAAACAATCAGGCAAGAATTACAGCTACGATATTGCTGATGGTGACGTTAAACAACAATCAAAAGAAACAAATTGATTGTATTTTATATCATCCGAACTTGGGTACATTTTAGATTTTTTTTTTACCCTTTCACAGTTGGCAGTTAGTCACATAAAATACTGCAGCGAAGTGGAAGTCGCAAAGAAGGGGAGCTAGGAAAGGCATGTTCTTCTATGGAAACCCGAGTAAGTAAGTTTTCTTTTACCGCTGTTTCGAATACTGTGTCAGTTATATTGCGACTGAATGAGGAACATTGTACAGAATATATATAGTAGGTGGAGGATTAACAGAAGAGGATAACGGTAACAACAATTGCATACATGGACGGGATAACATGAGTAAGTAATGACAACTGGAGGATAACACTCTCTCAACATGATGGACAGAGAACACATAGGTGGAAGCCAATGGGACATGAAGCCAACTAAACAGGATAAGTTGCATAGGTGTTGTGATTAGTGCTTAATGAGTTCAGGTGATGAAACAGCCTTGATCTCTGTTGATTGATGGCTTGAGGTGGCGAATGTGGACAGCTTCTGATAGTTTTCTTTTCTTGACATCATGGAGGTTGCCTTCTGTTAATCCTCCACCCACTTTATATATTCTGTACAATGTTCCTCATTCAGTCTTGCTTCACAGCGGTATAAGGATTTATACCGAAACGTCGCCTTTACAGTATTAAAGAAGTTGTTATCCATAAATTGTGTCTACTTTGTCATCCGGCAACTTCCAAATAAAGCCCATCAAACAATTCAGCTCACGAAGTTGTCTTAAATAAGATCACTTTCTAGAAATTATGTGTTCGGATTGGAAGTACGTTGCATGTTAAGAGTTTAGGAGCATTTAGGGAATGGTAGTTAAGAAGCGTCTGTTTCTGTTTTTGCAAGTGATTGAAAACATCTAAAGTTCTAGACAGTCATATGACTGCTCTCTGAATCAGTGCATGGTTATGACATGGGGCAAGGGGGTACTAGGGATGTAACTGATTTGATTATCTACTATCCGTTATCTTGTGTGAAGAGTAGGACTTATTACCTCATGCATGTTTTCTTTTTTTCACAGGATACCAAGCCAAGCTGTTGACTTCGTGTTCTTGAAACCTGAATAAAAAGGCATGCACATTACTTTCTATGGTTGTGTTTGAATGTTCTCATAAAATATCGTCCCCACCTACAGTGTCTTGTGTATACATTTATATGATCATTGAATGAGTGAGTGGACGTTAACTTTAATTGTTATAACGTAGAACAAACTTGCAGTTGTGCAAATGCAGATGTTAATCACGTACCGTTAAGGCATTTTGATAACAGCTATGTAGCCCTATCGCTTTTCACTGAAGCACCTTGAAGTTCTAAGAGACGTTGTCAGATTTTAGCGTTCTTTTTAAAACACAATTTGTTTAAAGTGACGAAAGTAGACATTAAACACTTTGTAGAATATTTGTCATCCTCAAGCAAAGGTTTGGTTATGTGGTTGGTTGTAGAATAATTAAGAATTACCCATATTAGTGAGAAAATGCGTTTGTCTTAAAGACCCTTTTCAGTTAAATAGAGAGTTATGGAGAGCCCTATCGGCGTTATACACCAAGTACTGTCGCACTGAAGGCATGACACATGGTGTATACATCTCTTGTGGAACCAGTGCTATTTTATGGATGAGGTGTTTTGGGTGTTAACATGTACAGAGAAGTCCAGTCGAATAAAACGTGCCTCTTGGAGGCGGACGAAATGCATCAAATATAGCTACACGAGGAGATATTCAACGAACAGAAGTTTGCGCAATGCTTACGTGATTAGACCATAGGACAACAGACAGGATCGCCAACTTTATACATGAGTATGGGAAACTTTAACCAAAGTTATTGGAGAAGAAATTCTTTAAACTTTTAGAACAATGCAACGCACCTTGGATCTTTGAAAGTAATTTAAAACGAGAGCATATCGGGACTTTGTTTTAACTTGACTGACTGTGATATGTGGACTCGGGAATCATGGAATGATAGTAACACAGTAAGATAGAGAAACTTGTTTCTACTTATTAGTGTGAGTGTGTGTGTGTGTGTGTGTGTGTGTGTGTGAGTGTGTGTGTGAGTGAGTGAGTGAGTTTGTGTGTGTGTGTGTGTGTGTGTGTGTGTGTGTGTGTGTGTGTGTGTGTGTGTGTGTGTGTGTGTGTGTGCATTTAATGCGAGACACAGAAATAAAGTGTAACGTTTAATTCTTTGAATCTCTCTATATAACGGCGTGTCAACTTGTTGTGAAAGGAAGTGCGAAGTGATGCAGGTCTTAGACGTTTGACATTTTCGCTTGGGTGAAAGTAACGAGCACGGAGATGGTGATGACACACCTGGAGACATTTCTTTGTTAAAATGATAACCTTTGCATGCATAATTGAGGCATTAAGTTTGTTAAGCGAACACATTTCAACACATCGCAACAAAATCACTCACTGTACGTGTGCATACACAACAATAAAATAGAAAAGCGGAAGAGAGTTTGTTATACATTGCGATACATTACATATACGAGGTTTTGCAACTTGAATATAAGACCAAGTCGCAGAATATCTTTTGCACTGTTATTTTTCAATATAATCTCTATTCAATTCAATACACTTATTCCATTTGTTTTTCAAGCTTTTAATACCACTTTTATGGAAATCCGCAGATTGTCCCTCTAACCACGCCTCTGTGGCAGCCTTTATGTCCTCGTCATCCTGGAAACGTCTTCCATGTAGGGCAGATTTCATTTGCCGGAACAGGAAATTGTCACTGGGGGCTAAGTCTGGGCTGTAGGGAGGGTGATTTAACTGTTCGATTCCACATTCACATTTGGCGGCCTGTGCAATTCTTAACTTGTGAACCGGAGCGTTGTCATGTAAAAGTAGAATATCACGTGTTAACATCCCACGGCGTTTCTCGCGAATAGATTTTCGCAATTCTGTCATTACATTAGCATAATACCGTCCATTCGTTGAAGTTTTGGGTGGCATGTAATCAATTCGTAATATGCCTCTTGCATCCTAAAATATGGTGGCCATTACCTTGCCAACCGATGGGGTGCTTCCATTGCATGGATTCCAATTTAGTTTCTGGGTCCAAGTGGTGGATCCATGTTTCATCACCTGTCACTAGACGAGAAAGAAATCCGGCTTCATCAGCAGTATGGTGATCCAGGAGGCCTCGACAACTTTCAGTTCTCTGATAGTGATCTTGAGCCCTGAGGTTTCTAGGTACCCATCTTGCAGATACCTTGGACATACCAAGTTGCTCACGAATAATGGTTCCAACAGTTCCAGCTGATATTTGGAATTCCCTAGGAAGTTCAGATACTTTCACTCGTTGGTCAGACAAAATTCTTCTTTCTATAGCAGCAATGGTTTACGGTTGGGTGGCATCTGAAGGCCTGCCTGACCTTGGGTCATCGTCTATGGACTCCCTACCCCTTTTAAACTGTAGAGACAAACGGCAAACTGTGGAATAGTCAGGAGCATCCTTACCCATCACTTTACACATACGATCATGGATTTCTTTTGCTTTGCATCACTCCTTGGGAAGGAACTTTATTACAGCGCGCTGTTCATGTTTGAGAGAATCCATGATTGTGACCACCCTTAGGTGAATGAAGCCATCACATTTAACTTATTGTTGTGTCTGTAACTTGTTATGACACGTGTCAACCTGATGTTATGACTAGTGTCACACCTGCCACAAGTTGACATTGTTTGTGTAAACACAAATGCCTAAGTTGCAAAACATATTGAACGCCCCTCGTACGTCCACACGATACCAGTGTGCATCAGTCGCAATGAGCTATCGAGGTAGAATCTGCGTCTATTGTTTCAGCATTATGGTGAACAGGAGGAATGAACTTTGATATTTCACAAAGCGTACATCTCCAGAACTAGAAGTTTCAAATACCGTATTCGTCGAAATAAGGGCCCCGCTCTAATAAGCGCCCACGGCGATATTTGCTAATTTATTGGCTAGAGAACAATCTCAATTAGCACCCCTTCCGATTGATCGATGACTTCGTTGAACCAATTTATTTTTAACAAAAAAGTACAGTCACACATTATTTTACAAAATGTTGCAGGATTGAGTGACGGTTAAATACACACAATCAAATTTAACAACAGTTCAATTTTCAATAAGGAGATAACTTACTGTGTTTTGAAATTTGATGTAGTCCCACTGTAGAGTAGATACCTTTGATTGTAATTGGGAACCGAGCGCTTCAGAGGTGCCTCCATTCTACCATGCCGACAACAACGCTTTAAAAACGGTGCTCTCTTGCAACGGGTAACTACACAGGGTACAAAGGTCCGCTATGTTTGAACATTCCGAAAAGTGGTCAAAGGTAGTTATATATGTAATAAATATTACTAAAGTTCAACATTAAAATACCCATAGCCTTGAATAATTCAAAATAAGCGTTTAAAACACAAAGTTTTTCAAAAAGAAGTTGACAAATAACCCTCCCACCTTAAACCAAGGATAGATGTTTTAATGTTATCCCAACCTGTTGTGCACTGTTTGGAAATCAGCGAGAGAAGTCATTTCTTGGAAATGGAATACGCCAATTCCATTGTAGGGGTGACATGTTGTAGGAATAGTTATAAAAATGCTAAACGAATAAATTCTCCAACAAACAAACTACTATTTATTTTACATGTGTAAGTCTTATTTGTTAGTAATTACCCCTCGTAAATAATTTTAAAAAATCAAAATAAATGCCTCATCACCCTGAACTTGGATATGGCAGATACGTTGACAATGCATGTATTTACCATTCAATTATAACACATAGTCCTACAATTATCATGGTCAAAGACTCTTGCCGCCTCAGGTGAGAATAATGGTACATGCAAAATGGCTGGGAAATGACGAATGCACCACTTCAATACCGCAGCACTAACCGCTCATGTTCATGATCAGATCAGGATTAAATTGTATGCAGGGGTTTAAGAGATCCAATTATCTTTATTGAATATATAGTACATATATATATATGTGTTTTCCAAACAACTGGAAATACCACATATATACGTGTATTATATCAGTAATGATATCTTATTCCCGTTTAATGACAGCATCTTTTAATTAAAGTGATCATAAAATTTGAAGATATGACGATTTCAAGGTTTAATGTGCAACCTGCTACAAACGACAGGCAGAACAAAAGCGCTGTTGTGACACATGGATGATTATTTAATAGAAAATGTAAGTGCAAGAGAATAATCGCACTAGATAATCCGCCGAAACAGACATACAATGCATATATATTCCAGCAGTTTTGTATATTATCACAATTATTAGAATTTCTGTACTTTTCAAATTGCGTTGACATCTGCAGTGTGGTATATGTAAAGAAACGTATTTACCCATGCCACAACCAACAAACGAGGGGAACAAGGTAAGTATAATTTGCTTGTCCATGTTTACTCAGACTGTGATATGTTCGAATTCTCGTTGAAAATATGTTCGTACTCTTCCCACCACTTGGAATAAGAATACAATCTGATATTTCTGCTGCTAAAATAAATCTTAAAAATATAGCCCCCACTCAGCTTTTGTCTTCTCTACCATGGCAGTTAGTAAAGCCAGAGGTGGACCTATGACTAACTTAACTAAAGAAATCCGAAACAAACCAACTGATTTATCAACAACAATAAAATGAATTAAGAAACTCATATGCTACTTACAAATCAAACTTTACAGATGGATCCAAGGATGGTGACGCTGTTGCCAGCGCCTCAAGGATCAAGGACTATCTCATCCTGATTACCTGATAACTGTTCTATTTTCAAAGCAGAAGCCAATCCCATTCTAGCAGCTCTCAAATATATCAGTGAACAGTCAAAACATCAGCAGTTTCTACTATTTTCTGATTCTCTTTCATGCCTGCAGGCTATTCATAACATGTCATATCAACATCCACTTTTAATCGAAATTATTGAATTGTATAATGCCCTTGCTACTAGTCAATACGACATCGTTTTTTGTTGGTTACCCAGCCATGTTGGAATCATAGGTAACACAATGGCCGATGCTGCTGCAAAATCAGCACTCACCAAATCTGTGACACCACTTCTCATCCCATACACTGATTGTAAACCCTTGATTAGATTTTACATCCGTGATCTAATGTAGAAGTAGAAGTAGGTATCAATAAATTACATGAAATTAAACCAAATATCGGTTATACCTACTTGGGTTGTCAGTCCAGATTTGATGAGGTCATTATGCGACGATGTCGTATTGGCCATTCAAGATATACTAATGAATATATTGAAAGTTGATGATCCTCCATTTTGTATCCCTTGTGATGAGAGAATGTCCTGCTTGACTGTATTGATTTTTCCATCGCAAGGGATAAATATTTCAGAGCAACATCAATAATGGATCTTTTTAACAATGTTCCATCTCATTTAATAATTTAAAAGAAATTGAACTGTTAGATAAATTTTGAATCTGTGTACATAGTTACCATTTTATTGTATCAGTAGTGTTTAACTTGTAACGGAGATTGCTAGGGGCTGTATCCTCAAAGGGGTTTAAAGTACTGTAAAATTACTGTCCCCCCTGAGAGGGCATGTAAGACCACATCATTCGAAGTAAGTTTATTCCTACTATCATTTTAGTCGTAGTATGCTTTTTTGTTTTAATTTTGGCTAAACCTGATGATATTCGCCAGCGGCTAAGGGATGGTGTAAATCCTGCTGGGGAACCGTGCAGGTAGCAGAAGAATTGAAAGTCTCGACGGTCCCTAGTATGGTGGCCTACCTTTAGTTGCTGGCGACCCCCAGCCCGTTTTTGTTTTTGTCATATGTTTTGTTATGGTTCAGTACTAGTTTTGAAATATACATCTGTGATAATCTAGTTATTTTACTGTCCTTTGACGACAGGTTTTATAATCTAACCGTATGTATTATGTATTATTTCAGTCTAACTTGATTTAGTCACGATATGGCTGAAATATTGCCGATGTGACTATAAATATTCATTCACTCACTCACTTCAACTGAATATGCTAAATAAATGCTAAATGGGGTTGTAATGATCAAGTCTATTCACATCATACAGAATGCATTTAAGTGAGGTCACTTTTCAGAAGAAAAAAACATTGCAAGGATTTAATCAATTAGATTAATAGTTTGTGAATAAAACCTGATTTTTCAGTGCAAATAACATTATCATGATGATATTGGCACATGTTTTTGTATAAGTCTCTTTGCACAGCATTATAACTCAGATGTATTACAAGTATTGACACAAAATCACAACAATTTACATTGCCAACATGCGAATAATAGGTCTTCTTATGACTGTAGTTTGTGTCATCTCCCCTAGTCCCATAAATTTAATTCCTTATCAGGGCTGAATATTAATATTGGAAAAAGGCTCGGGATAGATGTAATCTATCTTAATACAGAGTTGCTCATCCAGAGTCGATATGTAAGATTGATGTAAGATTCGCAATGGGAAAAAGAGTTGATTGAAGAGTCGATAATAGCATGTGTTTACTGATCCTAAGTCAGCATCGATCTATCCGAATGTGATGACGTGCATTAAACTGTCAAAAAATAACAAAATACATTTTTTGTATGACTATAGAACCGAAAGCGTACGCTTTTTCAGTTGATGGTCTCTGGCCATTAGCCCATTACGATCTATATTAATTAACTACCCAGATAATACAGTCTACTATGCAACCCAAAACAGCAATCTATCAAACCTTCAATAAAAAAACTGTTGCATTTACCACAATATAATAATAAAGTCTACCATGTATTTGGAAATTACTCGATTCTTATTGGTCAATCAGAGGTTATTAAATCACAATAAACCCCCTCTGATTGAAACAGGTGATTTGACAGGCGCATAACCGCGGTAACTAATATTTCCTCCTCTACCCAATGGGTAATGCATCTGTTGGATAAATAAAATAAATCTCAACTGAAAGCTCCCATGTCGGGAATAACTTGTACCAATGCAGTGTCTTCCTTCTTGAGACATTATTACAATTCGACTGTATGAACAGGTGTTTAAAGATCTTGTGGATCAAACGTTTCACGTATTTTGTCAATCGCTTCACAGGGTTCAGTCCTTGGACCTCTGCTATTCACAATTTACATCCTGCCAATTGGAGATATCATCCAGAAACATGCTCTTAACTTCCACCTCTATGCGGACGATAACCAGGTCTACATTTCCTTTAAAACTTCCGAACTGTCTCTGAACCTCGCCGCCCTTGAGCGCTGTATTGATGACATACGATCCAGGATGAGCTTCAATTATCTCAAACTCAATGAAGAGAAGACTGAGTTTTTAATCCTTGGTTCACGACAGCAAGTCAGAAAGCTTCACCCTGACTCTGTATACCTTCATATTGGTGATACCACTGTGTACGCAACTGCCAGTGCCCGTAATCTAGGAATCACCTTTGATTCAACAATGGCCATGGACACTCATATTTAACTAACCAGCAGACCATGCTACCATAGCATCTATAACATCAGTAAAGTCCTCCACCTACTTGATACTCCAACAGTTAAATTGTTGATGCAATGACTTGTGACCTCCAAACTGGATTACTGCAATGCATTGTATGCTAATCTTCCCATGAAAGCCATATCAAAGCTACAACGCATTCAGAACTCTGCGGCTAGATGCATCTCTAAAGTTCCAAGATCCAATTTACAAATCAATCATTATTATTATTATTATTATTAAGATAGAAGAGACGAGGAGGAGTCGACTGATGTAATTATTTCAAGTAACCGTCATTATGTACACGTGTTGTCCAAACATAGCTGAATCTATATACTAGTATACATATATTATATTAGTAATAATACATTATTGCCATTCAACAGCATCATTTAATTAAAATGATCATAAACATTGAAGATATGACAGTTTCAAGGTTCTTTGTGTACCATACCACTAAAGTCAGGCAAAACAGGTAAACACATGGCATTGTTGTGACAGATGGATGCTAATATACGATACATATATACAACAGTAGCATTGCATTTTATTAAAATTTATAGAATTTCTATACTTTTCAAATTTCGTGGGCATCTTCATTTGCAGTATACTAGTATATAAAGAAAACAAATTGCACATGCCACAATCACGACAGTCGAGGAGAACGAGGTAAGTATAATTTGATTGTCCATGTTTACTCAATCAATCAATGGTTTATTGTATAAAAAGCCATTGGCCCATATACAAGTGAGTTACATAAACATACAGTTATATTAACAAATATTGTAGTATACGGAGTATCAAGACAACAACTGACGTAACGCAAAGGCATGATGAATGTATAAAGATACTTGTAGTTGAACGTTATACCTTTTGCTTGACAGCAGACGTTCAAAGTAATTAGCAGATATGCATGAAAAGGACCAGACGGGTAGATATTCCATTCTTATTTTGTTATATACAGGGCAAATAAACATAAAATGAAATTCGTCTTCAGCACCAAGGTTACAGACGGGGCAAATTCTTAGTGACTTTTCAATAAACTTAAATATCTTCCTCTATTCACTTTTAGGTCATTCAGACCAAGCCTAAAGCGTATAAATGTATTGCGGAGGTGTTTGAATCTTAAATTTGAAAGATACGACTCTGGTCCAAGGAGAGACTTAATATTACGATATGTGTCGTACCTCGAACTTCCTGAAAGTGTAGAATGCTAATCCTGTCGGAACATGTCTATAGCGCGAGTACGAAATTGTTGTAAGACTGAATGTTGGAATGCTCGTTGAAAATATGTTCATACTTATACAACACTGTTTAGTACAAGGGATGGTTGCATGAGCAGGTTTGTAGGTAATAGATGTAATCAATGAAAGTACTTGAGAAATTGCGTAGCTGTAATTCTCATTCATCTGATACTCGGTGAAATTCAGGTTAATAAAACACTTTATTGGCACATATACAACAATATTGTGCATTTTTACTATTCGTATAGTATTGCATCGCCTGTTGTATAAAATAATTGAAAGTGTTTAACAGTCCAGCTGAAACACAACTGATTGCATAATATTAAATTCGTGTCATTAGAATGTAGTGAATAACATGTTATGTTTTTAAACTTATGTTATAATGAACTGCACTTATCATATTGCGTAAAACTGGATATACATTGTCAATGTTTATTTTCAGTCACCAAAATCAAGACCGCAAACAATGAATTTCAGTGCTTTATATATGGCTGTGGCGTTCGCCTTTCTCACTGGAAAAACAACAATGGTTTGTAGCAAAATGCAACTGACTGTCATCGCACATTCTATTTATATTAGTATTTATTTTAATGTTTTATGTTCTTAATAAAAGATAGCAACGCCATAAATCGTAAAGAACAATGAAGAAGGAGTCGTGGTTTATTTCACGATCAACCTTTGTTCTGACATGACGTCATTTATGGAGCTTCGATCATATGTTCGCAACTCGATGACGTCGTAAATTGGACGACGCTATTTTTAGAGGGTAGTGAATTGTTCCCCTTAGACGTAGCTGGACAAGGCAGATAAACGCAATGAGCGAACGAACAAATCAAATAGAGCGCGAGATATGGAAATGTGTAATTGGAGAATATATACACAAAGTGGCCGTCAACTGGTTTTGTGTTCGTGAGAATATTCAGAAAATACTAAACACAACCACCCTGTTAATAAAATGGGCTTGTCCGACATTGCAGGGATCGGATTGAATTGAGGGAGTTACCATCATTTAATGCTTGAAAATATTATTAACGCTTGTCAAACGTATCAACATCTTCAAAGAGGCCGTACATAATGTTGATATCTCATATGAGAAATAGATGACTCGTCGTTCATTATCGTATTAAAAAACACACCTGACATCAGTCACTCACGGACCGAGTTTGATGAAACTTGGTATGTGTGTTTCCGATTAAAATGTATATGTGTGAGCATTGTAGTAGTTTCACGTTGATAAGATTCATGCAATATTTTTCAGTTTGCGTTGCCTTTGGACAACTTTTGCAAATCGGTTAATGACATGGGCGTAAGTACATGAAACATTATTTTGCAAGTATCTTTTAGTTCTGATTAGTTTTAAGGCTGTATATTTTCTGTTTATCTATCAGAAAATATCCGTATGACTCTTTCGTCTTTACACATGCACATTGTGTGTATACGTTATGTACACTCATTGCTCGATTGGGGCGGTCGGGTAGCCTAGTGGTTAAAGCGTTCGTTCGTCACGCCGAAGACCCGGGTTCGATTCCCGACATGTGTTACAATGTATGAAGCCCATTTCTGGACGCAAAATAAGTTTTGATTCAGAATTACATCGCATGATTATTAAAACTTGCCATCCTATGGCTTTTGAAATTGTCGATGTCAAAAGCAGTGTTGGGTTTTTAGCGTCGATACACCAATGATTCCAACGACCCCTCTCTGTAGCAGTATCCCTATTGCAGTACGCCTTAACACCATCACTTGGAGATAACGTAAAGGCGTTTGCATTATTTTCTAAGTAATATATCGAAGGGTTTTTGAAAGTTCCCAGCCTATTGGTGTTTGAGATTTTCGATGAAAAAAAAGCAGTCTATGTACAATCAGCATTGTAGAGTAGTCACAATAGACCAATGATTTTAACGACGAAGATCTCCCTACTCTATTGCAGTTTTCCAATGCAGAAAAGACACTGACGGATGCAGTGAACGCACTCGGAAGTAAGGATTATACAATAATATATTTTACACCTGGAAACAAATTAAATTAAGTTACATCCCTCCTTTTCATATATCCCGAACATATATTTTTTGAATGTATCTACA
The DNA here is from genome assembly GCF_023055435.1 of Haliotis rufescens. Taxonomy (NCBI): domain Eukaryota; kingdom Metazoa; phylum Mollusca; class Gastropoda; order Lepetellida; family Haliotidae; genus Haliotis; species Haliotis rufescens. Next base: position 17,041,118 of record NW_025963779.1, read on the forward strand.
TATGCAGTTGGTAGGAGAAAGTATGTCACTCCGGATGGGTGCAAATGTTAATATTGGGATCATATCATAGGATACAAAGACAAACAGTAAGCAAAGGGTCGTTAAATGACATGTCATTAGAGAATCGATTTTGGTTTCTGTATTTCAGTATGAGCTTGTAACCTTGTAAACAAAAGTAAATGTGTTTTGTTCTAAAATGTATAAAGGATACGATTTCAAAAAATACTATTTTATTTGGAAATATGAACAAAGCTGTGCCTACCCTTTTCCCAGGTGTATATAAATTCACTGTGTATACTGTATTAAGTGATTCTACAATTAATTCGAGGTTAGAATAGTCACAGCAACATATGCTGGTCGCACGAACCGGCTAAATGGATCGGTTGGTCAGACTCGTAAACTTGGTTGATCGTTATCGTAAAACCAACGGATCGTTGCTTACAAAATCATTCTCTGAATTGTTTGGTCCAGATTCGATTATTTATATTTTTATATTTGAATACTATCTTAAACTGACGAAAAGAATTACTAGAACACTGATATCAAAGTCAAACATATAGTTTAGACTTTCATAAATAGTGAATGAACTCTCTTGTGACAAGCAATAAAGACTCAGCAATGATCGTAGTGTTTGTATGTAGAAGATGTCTAATATACATATATATGTTATTGTTGTATCTTTTTTTGTAGAATACGTGAGTACACAGCCCAAGCCTTTAGCATGTCTGTCAACACGTTGATACTTTCTGGACTGCGTTGCAGTAAGACCTCATTGAACTGGACGGTTTGGGCTACACAACGTGCTTTGAAAATTGTATTTGTGAGTTAATGTGACCCGATTATAATCCTTGGTCTTGGAGCAGTAAACAATGATGATGGGTTCCAGAACATAATGGTAATCACCTGCATCACATTTGCTTTGAGATTGACTTGAGATAGTTTTACACAGGTCTATAGTGAACATTGAAGAATTCGTTCTCGCATGAATTTGGTATGTTTACCTAAGTACATCATTTTTCTTAAATATAGTTTGTTTGTTTGTTTTTGTTTGTTGTTTAACGCCGCACACAGCAATATTCCAGCTATATGACAGCGGTCTGTAAATAATCGAGTCTGGCCCAGACAATCCAGTGACTGATATCATAAGCATCAATCCATGCAATTGGGATCGATGACATGCATCGACCAAGTCAGCGAGCCTGACCACCCGATCCCGTTAGTCGCCTTTAATATAGTACTGTGGCACTGGTACTGACCATATATATTGTACAAACCCCTGTAGCTGGAATATCGATGAGTGTGGCGCTCAACAATAAATACGCAAACATTTTCCTTCTAAACTCCTTCCACAGGTACCTATCAGATGGGATTCTATCAATAGGATGTAGAACTCATCAGACCTGCTCTCTTTAAGTGATCGGTATATCTTACTGAGTGCGACGTTCGAATAGGCAACACAGAAACTGATTCAAACAGGACAGACATTTTATTTTTAGGCCTATCATATGGTCGTAGGTTATAATAGATAGAAATAGATTTCCATTACAGCCCTGTTCTTGTCCTTTTCAGAACGAGACAAACACCGAGACAGCAATGGAAACTGTTCTGCAAATGGTAGGTTCACGTCAAAGTTGTGTACTGGTCTAATGTCTGTTAGCGTCTTTTCCGAGTAAAATGCCTTGTTTGGCAGTTTAGCTGAACCGATGGTCCATACTATTTGGTAATGCAGATCTAATTGTTATTTATATTTCACTAGCTAATTAATCTAAAAATAACCAGTGTGCTAACCGCACCCTAAACAATCAGGCAAGAATTACAGCTACGATATTGCTGATGGTGACGTTAAACAACAATCAAAAGAAACAAATTGATTGTATTTTATATCATCCGAACTTGGGTACATTTTAGATTTTTTTTTTACCCTTTCACAGTTGGCAGTTAGTCACATAAAATACTGCAGCGAAGTGGAAGTCGCAAAGAAGGGGAGCTAGGAAAGGCATGTTCTTCTATGGAAACCCGAGTAAGTAAGTTTTCTTTTACCGCTGTTTCGAATACTGTGTCAGTTATATTGCGACTGAATGAGGAACATTGTACAGAATATATATAGTAGGTGGAGGATTAACAGAAGAGGATAACGGTAACAACAATTGCATACATGGACGGGATAACATGAGTAAGTAATGACAACTGGAGGATAACACTCTCTCAACATGATGGACAGAGAACACATAGGTGGAAGCCAATGGGACATGAAGCCAACTAAACAGGATAAGTTGCATAGGTGTTGTGATTAGTGCTTAATGAGTTCAGGTGATGAAACAGCCTTGATCTCTGTTGATTGATGGCTTGAGGTGGCGAATGTGGACAGCTTCTGATAGTTTTCTTTTCTTGACATCATGGAGGTTGCCTTCTGTTAATCCTCCACCCACTTTATATATTCTGTACAATGTTCCTCATTCAGTCTTGCTTCACAGCGGTATAAGGATTTATACCGAAACGTCGCCTTTACAGTATTAAAGAAGTTGTTATCCATAAATTGTGTCTACTTTGTCATCCGGCAACTTCCAAGTAATGCCCATCAAACAATTCAGCTCACGAAGTTGTCTTAAATAAGATCACTTTCTAGAAATTATGTGTTCGGATTGGAAGTACGTTGCATATTAAGAGTTTAGGAGCATTTAGGGAATGGTAGTTAAGAAGCGTCTGTTTCTGTTTTTGCAAGTGATTGAAAACATCTAAAGTTCTAGACAGTCATATGACTGCTCTCTGAATCAGTGCATGGTTATGACATGGGGCAAGGGGGTACTAGGGATGTAACTGATTTGATTATCTACTATCCGTTATCTTGTGTGAAGAGTAGGACTTATTACCTCATGCATGTTTTCTTTTTTTCACAGGATACCAAGCCAAGCTGTTGAATTCGTGTTCTTGAAACCTGAATAAAAAGGCATGCACATTACTTTCTATGGTTGTGTTTGAATGTTCTCATAAAATATCGTCCCCACCTACAGTGTCTTGTATATACATTTATATGATCATTGAATGAGTGAGTGGACGTTAACTTTAATTGTTATAACGTAGATCAAACTTGCAGTTGTGCAAATGCAGATGTTAATCACGTACCGTTAAGGCATTTTGATAACAGCTATGTAGCCCTATCGCTTTTCACTGAAGCACCTTGAAGTTCTAAGAGACGTTGTCAGATTTTAGCGTTCTTTTTAAAACACAATTTGTTTAAAGTGACGAAAGTAGACATTAAACACTTTGTAGAATATTTGTCATCCTCAAGCAAAGGTTTGGTTATGTGGTTGGTTGTAGAATAATTAAGAATTACCCATATTAGTGAGAAAATGCGTTTGTCTTAAAGACCCTTTTCAGTTAAATAGAGAGTTATGGAGAGCCCTATCGGCGTTATACACCAAGTACTGTCGCACTGAAGGCATGACACATGGTGTATACATCTCTTGTGGAACCAGTGCTATTTTATGGATGAGGTGTTTTGGGTGTTAACATGTACAGAGAAGTCCAGTCGAATAAAACGTGCCTCTTGGAGGCGGACGAAATGCATCAAATATAGCTACACGAGGAGATATTCAACGAACAGAAGTTTGCGCAATGCTTACGTGATTAGACCATAGGACAACAGACAGGATCGCCAACTTTATACATGAGTATGGGAAACTTTAACCAAAGTTATTGGAGAAGAAATTCTTTAAACTTTTAGAACAATGCAACGCACCTTGGATCTTTGAAAGTAATTTAAAACGAGAGCATATCGGGACTTTGTTTTAACTTGACTGACTGTGATATGTGGACTCGGGAATCATGGAATGATAGTAACACAGTAAGATAGAGAAACTTGTTTCTACTTATTAGTGTGAGTGTGTGTGTGTGTGTGTGTGTGTGTGTGTGTGTGTGTGTGTGTGTGCGCGTGCGTGCGTGCGTGTGTGTGTGTGTGTGTGTGTGTGTGTGTGAGTGTGTGTGTGAGTGAGTGAGTGAGTTTGTGTGTGTGTGTGTGTGTGTGTGTGTGCATTTAATGCGAGACACAGAAATAAAGTGTAACGTTTAATTCTTTGAATCTCTCTATATAACGGCGTGTCAACTTGTTGTGAAAGGAAGTGCGAAGTGATGCAGGTCTTAGACGTTTGACATTTTCGCTTGGGTGAAAGTAACGAGCACGGAGATGATGATGACACACCTGGAGACATTTCTTTGTTAAAATGATAACCTTTGCATGCATAATTGAGGCATTAAGTTTGTTAAGCGAACACATTTCAACACATCGCAACAAAATCACTCACTGTACGTGTGCATACACAACAATAAAATAGAAAAGCGGAAGAGAGTTTGTTATACATTGCGATACATTACATATACGAGGTTTTGCAACTTGAATATAAGACCAAGTCGCAGAATATCTTTTGCACTGTTATTTTTCAATATAATCTCTATTCAATTCAATACACTTATTCCATTTGTTTTTCAAGCTTTTAATACCACTTTTATGGAAATCCGCAGATTGTCCCTCTAACCACGCCTCTGTGGCAGCCTTTATGTCCTCGTCATCCTGGAAACGTCTTCCATGTAGGGCAGATTTCATTTGCCGGAACAGGAAATTGTCACTGGGGGCTAAGTCTGGGCTGTAGGGAGGGTGATTTAACTGTTCGATTCCACATTCACATTTGGCGGCCTGTGCAATTCTTAACTTGTGAACCGGAGCGTTGTCATGTAAAAGTAGAATATCACGTGTTAACATCCCACGGCGTTTCTCGCGAATAGATTTTCGCAATTCTGTCATTACATTAGCATAATACCGTCCATTCGTTGAAGTTTTGGGTGGCATGTAATCAATTCGTAATATGCCTCTTGCATCCTAAAATATGGTGGCCATTACCTTGCCAACCGATGGGGTGCTTCCATTGCATGGATTCCAATTTAGTTTCTGGGTCCAAGTGGTGGATCCATGTTTCATCACCTGTCACTAGACGAGAAAGAAATCCGGCTTCATCAGCAGTATGGTGATCCAGGAGGCCTCGACAACTTTCAGTTCTCTGATAGTGATCTTGAGCCCTGAGGTTTCTAGGTACCCATCTTGCAGATACCTTGGACATACCAAGATGCTCACGAATAATGGTTCCAACAGTTCCAGCTGATATTTGGAATTCCCTAGGAAGTTCAGATACTTTCACTCGTTGGTCAGACAAAATTCTTCTTTCTATAGCAGCAATGGTTTACGGTTGGGTGGCATCTGAAGGCCTTCCTGACCTTGGGTCATCGTCTATGGACTCCCTACCCCTTTTAAACTGTAGAGACCAACGGCAAACTGTGGAATAGTCAGGAGCATCCTTACCCATCACTTTACACATACGATCATGGATTTCTTTTGCTTTGCATCGCTCCTTGGGAAGGAACTTTATTACAGCGCGCTGTTCATGTTTGAGAGAATCCATGATTGTGACCACCCTTAGGTGAATGAAGCCATCACATTTAACTTATTGTTGTGTCTGTAACTCGTTATGACTAGTGTCACACCTGCCACAAGTTGACATTGTTTGTGTAAACACAAATGCCTAAGTTGCAAAACATATTGAACGCCCCTCGTACGTCCACACGATACCAATGTGCATCAGTCGCAATGAGCTATCGAGGTAGAATCTGCGTCTATTGTTTCAGCATTATGGTGAACAGGAGGAATGCACTTTGATATTTCACAAAGCGTACATCTCCAGAACCAGAAGTTTCAAATACCGTATTCGTCGAAATAAGCGCCCCGCTCTAATAAGCGCCCACGGCGATATTTGCTAATTTATTGGCTAGAGAACAATCTCAATTAGCACCCCTTCCGATTGATCGTTGTCTTCGTTGAACCAATCTATTTTTAACAAAAAAGTACACACATTATTTTACAAAATGTTGCAGGATTGAGTGACACATAATCAAATTTAACAACAGTTCAATTTTCAATAAGGAGATAACTTACTGTGTTTTGAAATTTGATGTAGTCCCACTGTTGAGTAGATACCTCTTATTTTAATTTGGAACCGAGCGCTTTAGAGGTGCCTCTATATATTCTACCATGCCGACAACAACGCGTTAAAAACGGCGCTCTCTTGCAACGGGTAACTACACAGGGTACAAAGGTCCGCTATGTTTGAACATTGCGAAAAGTGGTCAAAGGTAGTTATATATGTAATAAATATTACTAAAGTTCAACATTAAAATACCCATAGCTTGAATAATTCAAAATAAGCGTTTAAAACACAAAGTTTTTCAAAAAGAAGTTGACAAATAACCCTCCCACCTTAGTCCAAGGATAGATGTTTTAATGTTATCCCAACCTGTTGTGCACTGTTTGGAAATCAGCGAGAGAAGTCATTTCTTGGAAATGGAATAAGTTGTAGGAATAGTTATAAAAATGCTAAACGAATACATTCTCCAACAAACAAACTACTATTTATTTTACATGTGTAAGTCTTATTTGTTAGTAATTACCCCTCGTAAATAATTCAAAAAAAATCAAAATAAATGCCTCACCACCCCGAACTTGGATATGGCAGATACGTTGACAATGCATGTATTTACCATTCAATAATAACACATAGTCCTACAATTATCATCGCCAAAGACTCTTGCCGCCTTAGGTGAGAATAATGGTACATGCAAAATGGCTGGGAAATGACGAATGCACCACTTCAATACCGCGGCACTAACCGCTCATGTTCATCATCAGATCAGGATTTAATTGTATGCAGAGGTTTAAGAGGTCCAATTACCTTGATTGAATATATAGTACATAGATATGTGTTTTCCAAACAACTGGAAATACCACACATATACCACATATATATGTGTATTATATCAGTAATGCTATCTTATTCCCGTTAAATGACAGCATCTTTTAATTAAAGTGATCATAAAATTTGAAGATATGACGATTTCAAGGTTTAATCTGCAGCCTGCTACAAACGACAGGCAGAACAAAAGCGCTGTTGTGACACATGGATGATTATTTAATAGAAAATGTAAGTGCAAGAGAATAATCGCACTAGATAATCCGCCGAAACAGACATACAATGCATATATATTCCAGCAGTTTTGTATATTATCACAATTATTAGAATTTCTGTACTTTTCAAATTGCGTTGACATCTGCAGTGTGGTATATGTAAAGAAACGTATTTACCCATGCCACAACCGACAGACGAGGGGAACAAGGTAAGTATAATTTGCTTGTCCATGTTTACTCAGACTGTGATATGTTCGAATTCTCGTTGAAAATATGTTCTTACTCTTCCCACCACTTGGAATAAGAATACAATCTGATATTTCTGCTGCTAAAATAAATCTTAAAAATATAGCCCCCACTCAGCTTTTGTCTTCTCTACCATGGCAGTTAGTAAAGCCAGAGGTTGACCCATCACTAACTAAACTAAAGAAATCCGAAACAAACCAACTGATTTATCAACAACAATAAAATGAATTAAGAAACTCATATGCTACGTACAAATCAAACTTAACAGATGGATCCAAGGATGGTGACGCTGTTGCCAGCGCCTCCGTTATTGGATCAAGGACTATCTCATCCTGAATACCTGATAACTGTTCTATTATCACAGCAGAAGCCAATGCCATTCTAGCAGCTCTCAAATATATCAGTGAACAGTCAAAACATCAGCGGTTTATAATATTTTCTGATTCTCTTTCATGCCTGCAGGCTATTCATAACATGCCATATCAACATCCACTTTTAATCGAAATTATTGAATTGTATAATGCTCTTGCTACTGGTCAATACGACATCGTTTTTTGTTGGTTACCCAGCCATGTTGGAATCATAGGTAACACTGCAAAATCAGCACTCAGCAAATCTATGACACCACTTCTCATCCCATACACTGATTGTAAACCCTTGATTAGATTGTACATCCGTGATCTAATGTAGAAGTAGTAGTACGTATCAATAAATTACATGAAATTAAACCAAATATCGGTTATACCTACTTGGGTCGTCAGTCCAGATTTGATGAGGTCATTATGCGACGATGTCGTATTGGCCATTCAAGATATACTAATGAATATATATATTGAAAGTTGAGGATCCTCCATTTTGTTTCCCTTGTGATGAGAGAATGTCCTGCTTGACTGTATTGGTTTTTCCATCGCAAGGGATAAATATTTCAGAGCAACATCAATAATGGATCTTTTTAACAATGTTCCATCTCATTTAATAATTAACTTTTTAAAAGAAATCGAACTGTTAGATAAATTTTGAATCTGTGTACATAGTTACCATTTTATTGTATCAGTAGTGTTTAACTTGTAACGGAGATTGTTAGTGGCTGTATGCTCAAAGGGGGTTGAAGTACTGTAAAATTATTGTCCCCCCTGAGAGGGCATGTAAGACCACATCATTCGAAGTAAGTTTATTCCTACTATCATTCTAGTCGTAGTATGCTTGTTTGTTTTCATTTTGGCTAAACCTGATGATATTCGCCAGCGGTTAAGGGATGGTGTAAATCCTGCTGGGGAACCGTGTAGGTAGCAGAAGAATTGAAAGTCTCGACGGTCCCTAGTATGGTGGCCTACCTTTAGTTGCTGGCGACCCCAAGCCCGTTTTTGTAATGTATTGTTATTTATCGTGATATGTTTTTATGGTTCAATACTAGTTTTGAAATATACATCTGTGGTAATCTAGTTATTTTACTCTCCTTTGACGACAGGTTTTATAATCAAACCGCATGTATTATGTATTATTTCAGTCTAACTTGATTTAGTCACGATATGGCTGATTATTGCCGATGTGACTATAAATATTCACTCACTCACTCACTTCAACTGAATATGCTAAACAAATTCTAAATGGGGTTGTAATGATCAAGTCTATTCACATCATACAGAATGCATTTAAGTGAGGTCACTTTTCAGAAGAAAAAAAAACATTGCAAGGATTTAATCAATTAGATTAATAGTTTGTGAATAAAACCTGATTTTTCAGTGCACATAACATTATCATGATATCGGCAAATGTTTTTGTATAAGTCTCTTTGCACAGCATTATTACTCCGATGTATTACAAGTATTGACACAAAATCACAACAATTTACATTGCCAACATGCAAATAATAGGACTTCTTATGACTGTAATTTGTGTCATCTCCCCTAGACCCATAAATTTAATTCCTTATCAGGGCTGAATAGTAATATTGGAAAAAGGCTCGGGATAGATGTAATCTATCTTAATACAGAGTTGCTCACCCAGTCGATATGTAAGATTGATGTAAGATTCTCAATGGGAAAAAGAGTTGATTGAAGAGTCGATAATAGCATGTGTTTACTGATCCTAAGTCAGCATCGATCTATCCGAATGTGATGACGTGCATTAAACTGTGAACAAATAACAAAATACATTTTTTGTATGACTATAGAACCGAAAGCGTACGCCTTTTCAGTTGATGGTCTCTGGTCATTAGCCCATTACGATCTATATTAATTAACTACCCAGATAATACAGTGTACTATGCAACCCAAAACAGCAATCTATCAAACCTTCAATAAAAAACTGTTGCATTTACCACAATAAAATAATCAAGTCTACCATGTATTTGGAAATTACTCGATTCTGATTGGTCAATCAGAGGTTATTAAATCACATTAAACCCCCTCTGATTGAAACAGGTGATTTGACAGGTGCATAACCGCGGTAACTAATATTTCCTCCTCTACCCAATGGGTAATGCATCTGTTGGGTAAATGAAATAAATATCAACTGAAAGCTCCCATGTCGGGAATAACTTGTACCAATGCAGTGTCTTCCTTCTTCAGACATTATTTCAATTCAACTGTATGTAAAGGTGTTTAAAGTTCTTGTGGATCAAACGTTTCACTTTTTTGTCAAACGCTTCACAGTAAGATAGAAGAGACGAGGAGGAGTCGACTGATGTAATTATTTCAACTAACCATCATAATGTACACGTGTTGTCCAAACATAGCTGAATCTATATACTAGTATACATATATTATATTAGAAATAATACATTATTGCCATTCAACAGCATCATTTAATTAAAATGATCATAAACATTGAAGATATGACAGTTTCAAGGTTCTTTGTGTACCATACCACTAAAGTCAGGCAAAACAGGTAAACACATGGCATTGTTGTGACAGATGGATGCTAATATAACACGTATGCTACAACAATAGCATTGCATTTTATTTAAATTTATAGAATTTCTATACTTTTCAAATTTCGTGGGCATCTGCATTTGCAGTATACTAGTATATAAAGAAAACAAATTACACATGCCACAATCACGACAGACGAGGAGAACGAGGTAAGAATAATTTGATTGTCCATGTTTACTCAATCAAACAATGGTTAATTGTATGAAAAGCCATAGGCCCATATACAAGTGAGTTACATAGACATACAGTTATATTAACAAATATTGTAGTATACGGGGTATCAAGACAACAACTGACGTAACACAAAGGCATGATGAATGTATAAAGATACTTGTAGTTGAACGTTATACCATTTGCTTGACAGCAGACGTTCAAAGTAATTAGCAGATATGCATGAAAAGGACCAGACGGGTAGATATTCCATTCTTATTTTGTTATATACAGGGCAAATAAACATAAAATGAAATTCGTCTGCAGCAATAAGGTTACAGACGGGGCAAATTCTGAGTGACTTTTCAATAAACTTAAATATCTTCCTCTATTCACTTTTAGGTCATTCAGACCAAGCCTAAAGCGTATAAATGTATTGCGGAGGTGTTTGAATCTTAAATTTGAAAGATACGACTCTGGTTCAAGGAGAGACTTAATATTACGATATGTGTCGTACCTCGAACTTCCTGAAAGTGTAGAATGCTAATCCTGTCGGAACATGTCTATAGCGCGAGTACGAAATTGTTGTGAGACTGAATGTTCGAATGCTCGTTGAAAATATGTTCATACTTATACAACACTGTTTAGTACAAGGGATGGTTGCATGAGCAGGTTTGTAGGTAATAGATGTAATCAATGAAAGTACTAGAGAAATTGCGTAGCTGTAATTCACATTCATCTGATACTCGGTGAAATTCAGGTTAATAAAACACTTTATTGGCACATATACAACAATATTGTGCATTTTTACTATTCGTATAGTATTGCATCGCCTGTTGTATAAAATAATTGAAAGTGTTTAATAATCCAGCTGAAACACAACTGCTTGCATAATATTAAATTCGTGTCATTAGAATGTAGTGAATAACATGTTATGTTTTTAAACTTATGTAATAATGAACTGCACTTATCATATTGCGTAAAACTGGATATTAAATGTCAATGTTTATTTTCAGTCACCAAAATCAAGACCGCAAACAATGAATTTCAGTGCTTTATATATGGCTGTGGCGTTCGCCTTTCTCACTGGAAAAACAACAATGGTTTGTAGCAAAATGCAACTGACTGTCATCGCATATTCTATTTATATTAGTATTTATTTTAATGTTTTATGTTCTTAATAAAAGATAGCAACGCCATAAATCGTAAAGAACAATGAAGATAGGAGTCGTGGTTTATTTCACGATCAACCTTTGTTCTGACATGACGTCATTTATGGAGCTTCGATCATATGTTCGCAACTCGATGACGTCGTAAATTGGACGACGCTATTTTTAGAGGGTAGTGAATTGTTCTCCTTAGACGTAGCTGGACAAGGCAGATAAACGCAATGAGCGAACGAACAAATCAAATAGAGCGCGAGATATGGCAATGTGTAATTGGAGAATATATACACAAAGTGGCCGTCAACTGGTTTTGTGTTCGTGAGAATATTCAGAAAATACTAAACACAACCACCCTGTTAATAAAATGGGCTTGTCCGACATTGCAGGGATCGGATTGAATTGAGGGAGTTACCATCATTTAATGCATGAAAATATTATTAACGCTTGTCAAATGTATCAACATCTTCAAAGAGGCCGTACATAATGTTGATATCTCATATGAGAAATAGACGACTCGTCGTTCATTATCGTATTAAAAAACACACTTGACATCAGTCACTCACGGACCGAGTTTGATGAAACTTGGTATGTGTGTTTCCGATTAAAATGTATATGTGTGAGCATTGTAGTAGTTTCACGTTGATAAGATTCATGCAATATTTTTCAGTTTGCGTTGCCTTTGGACAACTTTTGCAAATCGGTTAATGACATGGGCGTAAGTACATGAAACATTATTTTGCAAGTATCTTTTAGTTCTGATTAGTTTTAAGGCTGTATATTTTATGTTTATCTATCAGAAAATATCCGTCTGACTATTTCGTCTTTACACATGCACATTGTGTGTATACGTTATGTACACTCATTGCTCGATTGGGGCGGTCGGGTAGCCTAGTGGTTAAAGCGTTCGTTCGTCACGCCGAAGACCCGGGTTCGATGCCCGCCATGTGTTACAATGTGTGAAGCCAATTTCTGGTGCCCCCCGCCGTGATATTGCTGGAATATTGTTAAAAGCTGCGTAAAACCATACTCACTAACTCATTGCTCGATTGGTCGACATGTAGTTTTTCTTCAATATACCATTATGTACAGTAACCAAAATGGTGCAACCTTATTGGACTCTTTAACTTAAAACAGACTGCGTTTATATTTGAACCCCTGAGGGGATTCCGGGTTAGAATAAGTCCCTAGCTTCATATATATGTCGGTAAGAGGCGACTCAATTGACTAGGTTTGGCGATTTAGTTGATTGTGAGTCAACAACATACCCAACGGCGTGGGACGTTGTTCATGACAGCAACTACAAGTTTGTCTTGTCCATTCACAGGCAGCCGTCATATAGCTAGAATATGGTTACATTTGAGTGTGGCGTTAAAAACAATTTGAACAAGTTTTACAATGTTTAAATTGTTATATCAGACGCAAAATAAGTTTTGATTCAGAATTACATCGCATGATTATTAAAACTTGCCATCCTATGGCTTTTGAAATTGTCGATGTCAAAAGCAGTGTTGGGTTTTTAGCGTCGATACACCAATGATTCCAACGACCCCGCTCTGTTGCAGTATCCCTATTGCAGTACGCCTAAACACCATCACTTGGAGATAACGTAAAGGCGTTTTCTAAGTAATATATCGAAGGGTTTTTGAAAGTTCCCAGCCTATTGGCGTTTGATATTTTCAATGGAAAAAAAAGCAGTCTATGTACAATCAGCATTGTAGAGTAGTCACAATAGACCAATGATTTTAACGACGAAGATCTCCCTACTCTATTGCAGTATTCCAATGCAGAAAAGACACTGACGGATGCAGTGAACGCACTCGGAAGTAAGGATTATACAATAATATATTTTACACCTGGAAACAAATCAAATTAAGTACCATCCCTCCTTTTCATATATCCTGAACATATATTTTTTGGATGTATCTACATGTACATGTGCAGTTGACCCGTGAAGATTCCGGGGTAGAATAGGTCTTCAGCAACCCATGCTTGCCGTAAAAGGTGACTATGCTTGTCGTAAAAGGCGACTAAAGGGATCGGGTGGTCAGGCTCGCTGACTTGGTTGATGCATGTCATCGATCCCAATTGCGTGGATCGATGCTCATGATATTAATCACTGGATTGTCTGGTCCAGACTCGATTATTTACAGACCGCCGTCATATAGCTGGAATATTGCTGAGTGCGGCGTCAAACAACAAACCAACCAACATGTGTAGTTGGTAGGAGAAAGTATGTCGCTCCGGGTGGGTGCAAATGTTAATATTGGGATCATAGGATACAAAGACAAACAGTAAGCAAAGTGACATTATATTATTAAATGACATGTCATCAGAGAATCGATTTTGGTTTCTGTGTTTCGGTATGAGCTTGTAACCTTGTAAACAAAAGTAAATGTGTTTTGTTCTAAAAGGTATAAAGGATACGATTTAAAAAAAAATCTATTTTATTTAGAAATATGAACAAAGCTATGCCTACCCTTTTCCCAGGTGTATATACATGCACTGTGTATACTGTATTAGGTGATAAAGGCACCAATTCGAGGTTAGAATTGTCACAGCAACATATGCTGGTCGCACGAACCGGCTACATGGATCGGTTGGTCAGACTCGTAAACTTGGTTGATCGTTATCGTAAAACCAACGGATCGTTGCTTACAAAATCATTCACTGAATTGTTTGGTCCAGATTCGATTATTTACATTTTTATATTTGAATATTATCTTAACCTGACGAAAAGAATTACTAGAACACTGATATCAAAGTCAAACATATAGTTTAGACTTTCATAAATAGTGAATGAACTCTCTTGTGACAAGCAATAAAGACTCAGCAATGATCGTAGTGTTTATATGTAGAAGATGTCTAATATACATATATATGTTATTGTTGTATCTTTATTTGTAGAATACGTGAGTACACAGCCCAAGCCTTTAGCATGTCTGTCAACACGTTGATACTTTCTGGACTGCGTTGCAGTAAGACCTCATTGAACTGGACGGTTTGGGCTACACAACGTGCTTTGAAAATTGTATTTGTGAGTTAATGTGACCCGATTATAATCCTTGGTCTTGGAGCAGTAAACAATGATGATGGGTTCCAGAACATAATGGTAATCACCTGCATCACATTTGCTTTGAGATTGACTTGAGATAGTTTTACACAGGTCTATAGTGAACATTGAAGAATTCGTTCTCGCATGAATTTGGTATGTTTACCTAAGTACATCATTTTTCTTAAATATAGTTTGTTTGTTTGTTTTTGTTTGTTGTTTAACGCCGCACACAGCAATATTCCAGCTATATGACAGCGGTCTGTAAATAATCGAGTCTGGCCCAGACAATCCAGTGACTGATATCATAAGCATCAATCCATGCAATTGGGATCGATGACATGCATCGACCAAGTCAGCGAGCCTGACCACCCGATCCCGTTAGTCGCCTTTAATATAGTACTGTGGCACTGGTACTGACCATATATATTGTACAAACCCCTGTAGCTGGAATATCGATGAGTGTGGCGCTCAACAATAAATACGCAAACATTTTCCTTCTAAACTCCTTCCACAGGTACCTATCAGATGGGATTCTATCAATAGGATGTAGAACTCATCAGACCTGCTCTCTTTAAGTGATCGGTATATCTTACTGAGTGCGACGTTCGAATAGGCAACACAGAAACTGATTCAAACAGGACAGACATTTTATTTTTAGGCCTATCATATGGTCGTAGGTTATAATAGATAGAAATAGATTTCCATTACAGCCCTGTTCTTGTCCTTTTCAGAACGAGACAAACACCGAGACAGCAATGGAAACTGTTCTGCAAATGGTAGGTTCACGTCAAAGTTGTGTACTGGTCTAATGTCTGTTAGCGTCTTTTCCGAGTAAAATGCCTTGTTTGGCAGTTTAGCTGAACCGATGGTCCATACTATTTGGTAATGCAGATCTAATTGTTATTTATATTTCACTAGCTAATTAATCTAAAAATAACCAGTGTGCTAACCGCACCCTAAACAATCAGGCAAGAATTACAGCTACGATATTGCTGATGGTGACGTTAAACAACAATCAAAAGAAACAAATTGATTGTATTTTATATCATCCGAACTTGGGTACATTTTAGATTTTTTTTTTACCCTTTCACAGTTGGCAGTTAGTCACATAAAATACTGCAGCGAAGTGGAAGTCGCAAAGAAGGGGAGCTAGGAAAGGCATGTTCTTCTATGGAAACCCGAGTAAGTAAGTTTTCTTTTACCGCTGTTTCGAATACTGTGTCAGTTATATTGCGACTGAATGAGGAACATTGTACAGAATATATATAGTAGGTGGAGGATTAACAGAAGAGGATAACGGTAACAACAATTGCATACATGGACGGGATAACATGAGTAAGTAATGACAACTGGAGGATAACACTCTCTCAACATGATGGACAGAGAACACATAGGTGGAAGCCAATGGGACATGAAGCCAACTAAACAGGATAAGTTGCATAGGTGTTGTGATTGGTGCTTAATGAGTTCAGGTGATGAAACAGCCTTGATCTCTGTTGATTGATGGCTTGAGGTGGCGAATGTGGACAGCTTCTGATAGTTTTCTTTTCTTGACATCATGGAGGTTGCCTTCTGTTAATCCTCCACCCACTTTATATATTCTGTACAATGTTCCTCATTCAGTCTTGCTTCACAGCGGTATAAGGATTTATACCGAAACGTCGCCTTTACAGTATTAAAGAAGTTGTTATCCATAAATTGTGTCTACTTTGTCATCCGGCAACTTCCAAGTAATGCCCATCAAACAATTCAGCTCACGAAGTTGTCTTAAATAAGATCACTTTCTAGAAATTATGTGTTCGGATTGGAAGTACGTTGCATGTTAAGAGTTTAGGAGCATTTAGGGAATGGTAGTTAAGAAGCGTCTGTTTCTGTTTTTGCAAGTGATTGAAAACATCTAAAGTTCTAGACAGTCATATGACTGCTCTCTGAATCAGTGCATGGTTATGACATGGGGCAAGGGGGTACTAGGGATGTAACTGATTTGATTATCTACTATCCGTTATCTTGTGTGAAGAGTAGGACTTATTACCTCATGCATGTTTTCTTTTTTTCACAGGATACCAAGCCAAGCTGTTGACTTCGTGTTCTTGAAACCTGAATAAAAAGGCATGCACATTACTTTCTATGGTTGTGTTTGAATGTTCTCATAAAATATCGTCCCCACCTACAGTGTCTTGTATATACATTTATATGATCATTGAATGAGTGAGTGGACGTTAACTTTAATTGTTATAACGTAGAACAAACTTGCAGTTGTGCAAATGCAGATGTTAATCACGTACCGTTAAGGCATTTTGATAACAGCTATGTAGCCCTATCGCTTTTCACTGAAGCACCTTGAAGTTCTAAGAGACGTTGTCAGATTTTAGCGTTCTTTTTAAAACACAATTTGTTTAAAGTGACGAAAGTAGACATTAAACACTTTGTAGAATATTTGTCATCCTCAAGCAAAGGTTTGGTTATGTGGTTGGTTGTAGAATAATTAAGAATTACCCATATTAGTGAGAAAATGCGTTTGTCTTAAAGACCCTTTTCAGTTAAATAGAGAGTTATGGAGAGCCCTATCGGCGTTATACACCAAGTACTGTCGCACTGAAGGCATGACACATGGTGTATACATCTCTTGTGGAACCAGTGCTATTTTATGGATGAGGTGTTTTGGGTGTTAACATGTACAGAGAAGTCCAGTCGAATAAAACGTGCCTCTTGGAGGCGGACGAAATGCATCAAATATAGCTACACGAGGAGATATTCAACGAACAGAAGTTTGCGCAATGCTTACGTGATTAGACCATAGGACAACAGACAGGATCGCCAACTTTATACATGAGTATGGGAAACTTTAACCAAAGTTATTGGAGAAGAAATTCTTTAAACTTTTAGAACAATGCAACGCACCTTGGATCTTTGAAAGTAATTTAAAACGAGAGCATATCGGGACTTTGTTTTAACTTGACTGACTGTGATATGTGGACTCGGGAATCATGGAATGATAGTAACACAGTAAGATAGAGAAACTTGTTTCTACTTATTAGTGTGAGTGTGTGTGTGTGTGTGTGTGTGTGTGTGTGTGTGTGTGTGTGTGCGCGTGCGTGCGTGCGTGCGTGTGTGTGTGTGTGTGTGTGTGTGTGTGTGTGTGTGTGAGTGTGTGTGTGAGTGAGTGAGTGAGTTTGTGTGTGTGTGTGTGTGTGTGTGTGTGCATTTAATGCGAGACACAGAAATAAAGTGTAACGTTTAATTCTTTGAATCTCTCTATATAACGGCGTGTCAACTTGTTGTGAAAGGAAGTGCGAAGTGATGCAGGTCTTAGACGTTTGACATTTTCGCTTGGGTGAAAGTAACGAGCACGGAGATGGTGATGACACACCTGGAGACATTTCTTTGTTAAAATGATAACCTTTGCATGCATAATTGAGGCATTAAGTTTGTTAAGCGAACACATTTCAACACATCGCAACAAAATCACTCACTGTACGTGTGCATACACAACAATAAAATAGAAAAGCGGAAGAGAGTTTGTTATACATTGCGATACATTACATATACGAGGTTTTGCAACTTGAATATAAGACCAAGTCGCAGAATATCTTTTGCACTGTTATTTTTCAATATAATCTCTATTCAATTCAATACACTTATTCCATTTGTTTTTCAAGCTTTTAATACCACTTTTATGGAAATCCGCAGATTGTCCCTCTAACCACGCCTCTGTGGCAGCCTTTATGTCCTCGTCATCCTGGAAACGTCTTCCATGTAGGGCAGATTTCATTTGCCGGAACAGGAAATTGTCACTGGGGGCTAAGTCTGGGCTGTAGGGAGGGTGATTTAACTGTTCGATTCCACATTCACATTTGGCGGCCTGTGCAATTCTTAACTTGTGAACCGGAGCGTTGTCATGTAAAAGTAGAATATCACGTGTTAACATCCCACGGCGTTTCTCGCGAATAGATTTTCGCAATTCTGTCATTACATTAGCATAATACCGTCCATTCGTTGAAGTTTTGGGTGGCATGTAATCAATTCGTAATATGCCTCTTGCATCCTAAAATATGGTGGCCATTACCTTGCCAACCGATGGGGTGCTTCCATTGCATGGATTCCAATTTAGTTTCTGGGTCCAAGTGGTGGATCCATGTTTCATCACCTGTCACTAGACGAGAAAGAAATCCGGCTTCATCAGCAGTATGGTGATCCAGGAGGCCTCGACAACTTTCAGTTCTCTGATAGTGATCTTGAGCCCTGAGGTTTCTAGGTACCCATCTTGCAGATACCTTGGACATACCAAGTTGCTCACGAATAATGGTTCCAACAGTTCCAGCTGATATTTGGAATTCCCTAGGAAGTTCAGATACTTTCACTCGTTGGTCAGACAAAATTCTTCTTTCTATAGCAGCAATGGTTTACGGTTGGGTGGCATCTGAAGGCCTGCCTGACCTTGGGTCATCGTCTATGGACTCCCTACCCCTTTTAAACTGTAGAGACAAACGGCAAACTGTGGAATAGTCAGGAGCATCCTTACCCATCACTTTACACATACGATCATGGATTTCTTTTGCTTTGCATCACTCCTTGGGAAGGAACTTTATTACAGCGCGCTGTTCATGTTTGAGAGAATCCATGATTGTGACCACCCTTAGGTGAATGAAGCCATCACATTTAACTTATTGTTGTGTCTGTAACTTGTTATGACACGTGTCAACCTGATGTTATGACTAGTGTCACACCTGCCACAAGTTGACATTGTTTGTGTAAACACAAATGCCTAAGTTGCAAAACATATTGAACGCCCCTCGTACGTCCACACGATACCAGTGTGCATCAGTCGCAATGAGCTATCGAGGTAGAATCTGCGTCTATTGTTTCAGCATTATGGTGAACAGGAGGAATGAACTTTGATATTTCACAAAGCGTACATCTCTAGAAGTTTCAAATACCGTATTCGTCGAAATAAAGCGTACATCTCTAGAAGTTTCAAATACCGTATTCGTCGAAATAAGGGCCCCGCTCTAATAAGCGCCCACGGCGATATTTGCTAATTTATTGGCTAGAGAACAATCTCAATTAGCACCCCTTCCGATTGATCGATGACTTCGTTGAACCAATTTATTTTTAACAAAAAAGTACAGTCACACATTATTTTACAAAATGTTGCAGGATTGAGTGACGGTTAAATACACACAATCAAATTTAACAACAGTTCAATTTTCAATAAGGAGATAACTTACTGTGTTTTGAAATTTGATGTAGTCCCAATGTAGAGTAGATACCTTTGATTGTAATTGGGAACCGAGCGCTTCAGAGGTGCCTCCATTCTACCATGCCGACAACAACGCTTTAAAAACGGTGCTCTCTTGCAACGGGTAACTACACAGGGTACAAAGGTCCGCTATGTTTGAACATTCCGAAAAGTGGTCAAAGGTAGTTATATATGTAATAAATATTACTAAAGTTCAACATTAAAATACCCATAGCCTTGAATAATTCAAAATAAGCGTTTAAAACACAAAGTTTTTCAAAAAGAAGTTGACAAATAACCCTCCCACCTTAAACCAAGGATAGATGTTTTAATGTTATCCCAACCTGTTGTGCACTGTTTGGAAATCAGCGAGAGAAGTCATTTCTTGGAAATGGAATACGCCAATTCCATTGTAGGGGTGACATGTTGTAGGAATAGTTATAAAAATGCTAAACGAATAAATTCTCCAACAAACAAACTACTATTTATTTTACATGTGTAAGTCTTATTTGTTAGTAATTACCCCTCGTAAATAATTTTAAAAAATCAAAATAAATGCCTCATCACCCTGAACTTGGATATGGCAGATACGTTGACAATGCATGTATTTACCATTCAATTATAACACATAGTCCTACAATTATCATGGTCAAAGACTCTTGCCGCCTCAGGTGAGAATAATGGTACATGCAAAATGGCTGGGAAATGACGAATGCACCACTTCAATACCGCAGCACTAACCGCTCATGTTCATGATCAGATCAGGATTAAATTGTATGCAGGGGTTTAAGAGATCCAATTATCTTTATTGAATATATAGTACATATATATATATGTGTTTTCCAAACAACTGGAAATACCACATATATACGTGTATTATATCAGTAATGATATCTTATTCCCGTTTAATGACAGCATCTTTTAATTAAAGTGATCATAAAATTTGAAGATATGACGATTTCAAGGTTTAATGTGCAACCTGCTACAAACGACAGGCAGAACAAAAGCGCTGTTGTGACACATGGATGATTATTTAATAGAAAATGTAAGTGCAAGAGAATAATCGCACTAGATAATCCGCCGAAACAGACATACAATGCATATATATTCCAGCAGTTTTGTATATTATCACAATTATTAGAATTTCTGTACTTTTCAAATTGCGTTGACATCTGCATTGTGGTATATGTAAAGAAACGTATTTACCCATGCCACAACCAACAAACGAGGGGAACAAGGTAAGTATAATTTGCTTGTCCATGTTTACTCAGACTGTGATATGTTCGAATTCTCGTTGAAAATATGTTCGTACTCTTCCCACCACTTGGAATAAGAATACAATCTGATATTTCTGCTGCTAAAATAAATCTTAAAAATATAGCCCCCACTCAGCTTTTGTCTTCTCTACCATGGCAGTTAGTAAAGCCAGAGGTGGACCTATGACTAACTTAACTAAAGAAATCCGAAACAAACCAACTGATTTATCAACAACAATAAAATGAATTAAGAAACTCATATGCTACTTACAAATCAAACTTTACAGATGGATCCAAGGATGGTGACGCTGTTGCCAGCGCCTCAAGGATCAAGGACTATCTCATCCTGATTACCTGATAACTGTTCTATTTTCAAAGCAGAAGCCAATCCCATTCTAGCAGCTCTCAAATATATCAGTGAACAGTCAAAACATCAGCAGTTTCTACTATTTTCTGATTCTCTTTCATGCCTGCAGGCTATTCATAACATGTCATATCAACATCCACTTTTAATCGAAATTATTGAATTGTATAATGCCCTTGCTACTAGTCAATACGACATCGTTTTTTGTTGGTTACCCAGCCATGTTGGAATCATAGGTAACACAATGGCCGATGCTGCTGCAAAATCAGCACTCACCAAATCTGTGACACCACTTCTCATCCCATACACTGATTGTAAACCCTTGATTAGATTTTACATCCGTGATCTAATGTAGAAGTAGAAGTAGGTATCAATAAATTACATGAAATTAAACCAAATATCGGTTATACCTACTTGGGTTGTCAGTCCAGATTTGATGAGGTCATTATGCGACGATGTCGTATTGGCCATTCAAGATATACTAATGAATATATTGAAAGTTGATGATCCTCCATTTTGTATCCCTTGTGATGAGAGAATGTCCTGCTTGACTGTATTGATTTTTCCATCGCAAGGGATAAATATTTCAGAGCAACATCAATAATGGATCTTTTTAACAATGTTCCATCTCATTTAATAATTTAAAAGAAATTGAACTGTTAGATAAATTTTGAATCTGTGTACATAGTTACCATTTTATTGTATCAGTAGTGTTTAACTTGTAACGGAGATTGCTAGGGGCTGTATCCTCAAAGGGGTTTAAAGTACTGTAAAATTACTGTCCCCCCTGAGAGGGCATGTAAGACCACATCATTCGAAGTAAGTTTATTCCTACTATCATTTTAGTCGTAGTATGCTTTTTTGTTTTAATTTTGGCTAAACCTGATGATATTCGCCAGCGGCTAAGGGATGGTGTAAATCCTGCTGGGGAACCGTGCAGGTAGCAGAAGAATTGAAAGTCTCGACGGTCCCTAGTATGGTGGCCTACCTTTAGTTGCTGGCGACCCCCAGCCCGTTTTTGTTTTTGTCATATGTTTTGTTATGGTTCAGTACTAGTTTTGAAATATACATCTGTGATAATCTAGTTATTCTACTGTCCTTTGACGACAGGTTTTATAATCTAACCGTATGTATTATGTATTATTTCAGTCTAACTTGATTTAGTCACGATATGGCTGAAATATTGCCGATGTGACTATAAATATTCATTCACTCACTCACTTCAACTGAATATGCTAAATAAATGCTAAATGGGGTTGTAATGATCAAGTCTATTCACATCATACAGAATGCATTTAAGTGAGGTCACTTTTCAGAAGAAAAAAACATTGCAAGGATTTAATCAATTAGATTAATAGTTTGTGAATAAAACCTGATTTTTCAGTGCAAATAACATTATCATGATGATATTGGCACATGTTTTTGTATAAGTCTCTTTGCACAGCATTATAACTCAGATGTATTACAAGTATTGACACAAAATCACAACAATTTACATTGCCAACATGCGAATAATAGGTCTTCTTATGACTGTAGTTTGTGTCATCTCCCCTAGTCCCATAAATTTAATTCCTTATCAGGGCTGAATATTAATATTGGAAAAAGGCTCGGGATAGATGTAATCTATCTTAATACAGAGTTGCTCATCCAGAGTCGATATGTAAGATTGATGTAAGATTCGCAATGGGAAAAAGAGTTGATTGAAGAGTCGATAATAGCATGTGTTTACTGATCCTAAGTCAGCATCGATCTATCCGAATGTGATGACGTGCATTAAACTGTCAAAAAATAACAAAATACATTTTTGGTATGACTATAGAACCGAAAGCGTACGCTTTTTCAGTTGATGGTCTCTGGCCATTAGCCCATTACGATCTATATTAATTAACTACCCAGATAATACAGTCTACTATGCAACCCAAAACAGCAATCTATCAAACCTTCAATAAAAAAACTGTTGCATTTACCACAATATAATAATAAAGTCTACCATGTATTTGGAAATTACTCGATTCTTATTGGTCAATCAGAGGTTATTAAATCACAATAAACCCCCTCTGATTGAAACAGGTGATTTGACAGGCGCATAACCGCGGTAACTAATATTTCCTCCTCTACCCAATGGGTAATGCATCTGTTGGATAAATAAAATAAATCTCAACTGAAAGCTCCCATGTCGGGAATAACTTGTACCAATGCAGTGTCTTCCTTCTTGAGACATTATTACAATTCGACTGTATGAACAGGTGTTTAAAGATCTTGTGGATCAAACGTTTCACGTATTTTGTCAATCGCTTCACAGGGTTCAGTCCTTGGACCTCTGCTATTCACAATTTACATCCTGCCAATTGGAGATATCATCCAGAAACATGCTCTTAACTTCCACCTCTATGCGGACGATAACCAGGTCTACATTTCCTTTAAAACTTCCGAACTGTCTCTGAACCTCGCCGCCCTTGAGCGCTGTATTGATGACATACGATCCAGGATGAGCTTCAATTATCTCAAACTCAATGAAGAGAAGACTGAGTTTTTAATCCTTGGTTCACGACAGCAAGTCAGAAAGCTTCACCCTGACTCTGTATACCTTCATATTGGTGATACCACTGTGTACGCAACTGCCAGTGCCCGTAATCTAGGAATCACCTTTGATTCAACAATGGCCATGGACACTCATATTTAACTAACCAGCAGACCATGCTACCATAGCATCTATAACATCAGTAAAGTCCTCCACCTACTTGATACTCCAACAGTTAAATTGTTGATGCAATGACTTGTGACCTCCAAACTGGATTACTGCAATGCATTGTATGCTAATCTTCCCATGAAAGCCATATCAAAGCTACAACGCATTCAGAACTCTGCGGCTAGATGCATCTCTAAAGTTCCAAGATCCAATTTACAAATCAATCATTATTATTATTATTATTATTAAGATAGAAGAGACGAGGAGGAGTCGACTGATGTAATTATTTCAAGTAACCGTCATTATGTACACGTGTTGTCCAAACATAGCTGAATCTATATACTAGTATACATATATTATATTAGTAATAATACATTATTGCCATTCAACAGCATCATTTAATTAAAATGATCATAAACATTGAAGATATGACAGTTTCAAGGTTCTTTGTGTACCATACCACTAAAGTCAGGCAAAACAGGTAAACACATGGCATTGTTGTGACAGATGGATGCTAATATACGATACATATATACAACAGTAGCATTGCATTTTATTAAAATTTATAGAATTTCTATACTTTTCAAATTTCGTGGGCATCTTCATTTGCAGTATACTAGTATATAAAGAAAACAAATTGCACATGCCACAATCACGACAGTCGAGGAGAACGAGGTAAGTATAATTTGATTGTCCATGTTTACTCAATCAATCAATGGTTTATTGTATAAAAAGCCATTGGCCCATATACAAGTGAGTTACATAAACATACAGTTATATTAACAAATATTGTAGTATACGGAGTATCAAGACAACAACTGACGTAACGCAAAGGCATGATGAATGTATAAAGATACTTGTAGTTGAACGTTATACCTTTTGCTTGACAGCAGACGTTCAAAGTAATTAGCAGATATGCATGAAAAGGACCAGACGGGTAGATATTCCATTCTTATTTTGTTATATACAGGGCAAATAAACATAAAATGAAATTCGTCTTCAGCACCAAGGTTACAGACGGGGCAAATTCTTAGTGACTTTTCAATAAACTTAAATATCTTCCTCTATTCACTTTTAGGTCATTCAGACCAAGCCTAAAGCGTATAAATGTATTGCGGAGGTGTTTGAATCTTAAATTTGAAAGATACGACTCTGGTCCAAGGAGAGACTTAATATTACGATATGTGTCGTACCTCGAACTTCCTGAAAGTGTAGAATGCTAATCCTGTCGGAACATGTCTATAGCGCGAGTACGAAATTGTTGTAAGACTGAATGTTGGAATGCTCGTTGAAAATATGTTCATACTTATACAACACTGTTTAGTACAAGGGATGGTTGCATGAGCAGGTTTGTAGGTAATAGATGTAATCAATGAAAGTACTTGAGAAATTGCGTAGCTGTAATTCTCATTCATCTGATACTCGGTGAAATTCAGGTTAATAAAACACTTTATTGGCACATATACAACAATATTTTGCATTTTTACTATTCGTATAGTATTGCATCGCCTGTTGTATAAAATAATTGAAAGTGTTTAACAGTCCAGCTGAAACACAACTGATTGCATAATATTAAATTCGTGTCATTAGAATGTAGTGAATAACATGTTATGTTTTTAAACTTATGTTATAATGAACTGCACTTATCATATTGCGTAAAACTGGATATACATTGTCAATGTTTATTTTCAGTCACCAAAATCAAGACCGCAAACAATGAATTTCAGTGCTTTATATATGGCTGTGGCGTTCGCCTTTCTCACTGGAAAAACAACAATGGTTTGTAGCAAAATGCAACTGACTGTCATCGCACATTCTATTTATATTAGTATTTATTTTAATGTTTTATGTTCTTAATAAAAGATAGCAACGCCATAAATCGTAAAGAACAATGAAGAAGGAGTCGTGGTTTATTTCACGATCAACCTTTGTTCTGACATGACGTCATTTATGGAGCTTCGATCATATGTTCGCAACTCGATGACGTCGTAAATTGGACGACGCTATTTTTAGAGGGTAGTGAATTGTTCCCCTTAGACGTAGCTGGACAAGGCAGATAAACGCAATGAGCGAACGAACAAATCAAATAGAGCGCGAGATATGGAAATGTGTAATTGGAGAATATATACACAAAGTGGCCGTCAACTGGTTTTGTGTTCGTGAGAATATTCAGAAAATACTAAACACAACCACCCTGTTAATAAAATGGGCTTGTCCGACATTGCAGGGATCGGATTGAATTGAGGGAGTTACCATCATTTAATGCTTGAAAATATTATTAACGCTTGTCAAACGTATCAACATCTTCAAAGAGGCCGTACATAATGTTGATATCTCATATGAGAAATAGATGACTCGTCGTTCATTATCGTATTAAAAAACACACCTGACATCAGTCACTCACGGACCGAGTTTGATGAAACTTGGTATGTGTGTTTCCGATTAAAATGTATATGTGTGAGCATTGTAGTAGTTTCACGTTGATAAGATTCATGCAATATTTTTCAGTTTGCGTTGCCTTTGGACAACTTTTGCAAATCGGTTAATGACATGGGCGTAAGTACATGAAACATTATTTTGCAAGTATCTTTTAGTTCTGATTAGTTTTAAGGCTGTATATTTTCTGTTTATCTATCAGAAAATATCCGTATGACTCTTTCGTCTTTACACATGCACATTGTGTGTATACGTTATGTACACTCATTGCTCGATTGGGGCGGTCGGGTAGCCTAGTGGTTAAAGCGTTCGTTCGTCACGCCGAAGACCCGGGTTCGATTCCCGACATGTGTTACAATGTATGAAGCCCATTTCTGGACGCAAAATAAGTTTTGATTCAGAATTACATCGCATGATTATTAAAACTTGCCATCCTATGGCTTTTGAAATTGTCGATGTCAAAAGCAGTGTTGGGTTTTTAGCGTCGATACACCAATGATTCCAACGACCCCTCTCTGTAGCAGTATCCCTATTGCAGTACGCCTTAACACCATCACTTGGAGATAACGTAAAGGCGTTTGCATTATTTTCTAAGTAATATATCGAAGGGTTTTTGAAAGTTCCCAGCCTATTGGTGTTTGAGATTTTCGATGAAAAAAAAGCAGTCTATGTACAATCAGCATTGTAGAGTAGTCACAATAGACCAATGATTTTAACGACGAAGATCTCCCTACTCTATTGCAGTTTTCCAATGCAGAAAAGACACTGACGGATGCAGTGAACGCACTCGGAAGTAAGGATTATACAATAATATATTTTACACCTGGAAACAAATTAAATTAAGTTACATCCCTCCTTTTCATATATCCTGAACATATATTTTTTGAATGTATCTACATATGCAGTTGGTAGGAGAAAGTATGTCACTCCGGATGGGTGCAAATGTTAATATTGGGATCATATCATAGGATACAAAGACAAACAGTAAGCAAAGGGTCGTTAAATGACATGTCATTAGAGAATCGATTTTGGTTTCTGTATTTCAGTATGAGCTTGTAACCTTGTAAACAAAAGTAAATGTGTTTTGTTCTAAAATGTATAAAGGATACGATTTCAAAAAATACTATTTTATTTGGAAATATGAACAAAGCTGTGCCTACCCTTTTCCCAGGTGTATATAAATTCACTGTGTATACTGTATTAAATGATTCTACAATTAATTCGAGGTTAGAATAGTCACAGCAACATATGCTGGTCGCACGAACCGGCTAAATGGATCGGTTGGTCAGACTCGTAAACTTGGTTGATCGTTATCGTAAAACCAACGGATCGTTGCTTACAAAATCATTCTCTGAATTGTTTGGTCCAGATTCGATTATTTATATTTTTATATTTGAATACTATCTTAAACTGACGAAAAGAATTACTAGAACACTGATATCAAAGTCAAACATATAGTTTAGACTTTCATAAATAGTGAATGAACTCTCTTGTGACAAGCAATAAAGACTCAGCAATGATCGTAGTGTTTGTATGTAGAAGATGTCTAATATACATATATATGTTATTGTTGTATCTTTTTTTGTAGAATACGTGAGTACACAGCCCAAGCCTTTAGCATGTCTGTCAACACGTTGATACTTTCTGGACTGCGTTGCAGTAAGACCTCATTGAACTGGACGGTTTGGGCTACACAACGTGCTTTGAAAATTGTATTTGTGAGTTAATGTGACCCGATTATAATCCTTGGTCTTGGAGCAGTAAACAATGATGATTGGTTCCAGAACATAATGGTAATCACCTGCATCACATATGCTTTGAGATTGACTTGAGATAGTTTTACACAGGTCTATAGTGAACATTGAAGAATTCGTTCTCGCATGAATTTGGTATGTTTACCTAAGTACATCATTTTTCTTAAATATAGTTTGTTTGTTTGTTTTTGTTTGTTGTTTAACGCCGCACACAGCAATATTCCAGCTATATGACAGCGGTCTGTAAATAATCGAGTCTGGCCCAGACAATCCAGTGACTGATATCATAAGCATCAATCCATGCAATTGGGATCGATGACATGCATCGACCAAGTCAGCGAGCCTGACCACCCGATCCCGTTAGTCGCCTTTAATATAGTACTGTGGCACTGGTACTGACCATATATATTGTACAAACCCCTGTAGCTGGAATATCGATGAGTGTGGCGCTCAACAATAAATACGCAAACATTTTCCTTCTAAACTCCTTCCACAGGTACCTATCAGATGGGATTCTATCAATAGGATGTAGAACTCATCAGACCTGCTCTCTTTAAGTGATCGGTATATCTTACTGAGTGCGACGTTCGAATAGGCAACACAGAAACTGATTCAAACAGGACAGACATTTTATTTTTAGGCCTATCATATGGTCGTAGGTTATAATAGATAGAAATAGATTTCTATTACAGCCCTGTTCTTGTCCTTTTCAGAACGAGACAAACACCGAGACAGCAATGGAAACTGTTCTGCAAATGGTAGGTTCACGTCAAAGTTGTGTACTGGTCTAATGTCTGTTAGCGTCTTTTCCGAGTAAAATGCCTTGTTTGGCAGTTTAGCTGAACCGATGGTCCATACTATTTGGTAATGCAGATCTAATTGTTATTTATATTTCACTAGCTAATTAATCTAAAAATAACCAGTGTGCTAACCGCACCCTAAACAATCAGGCAAGAATTACAGCTACGATATTGCTGATGGTGACGTTAAACAACAATCAAAAGAAACAAATTGATTGTATTTTATATCATCCGAACTTGGGTACATTTTAGATTTTTTTTTTACCCTTTCACAGTTGGCAGTTAGTCACATAAAATACTGCAGCGAAGTGGAAGTCGCAAAGAAGGGGAGCTAGGAAAGGCATGTTCTTCTATGGAAACCCGAGTAAGTAAGTTTTCTTTTACCGCTGTTTCGAATACTGTGTCAGTTATATTGCGACTGAATGAGGAACATTGTACAGAATATATATAGTAGGTGGAGGATTAACAGAAGAGGATAACGGTAACAACAATTGCATACATGGACGGGATAACATGAGTAAGTAATGACAACTGGAGGATAACACTCTCTCAACATGATGGACAGAGAACACATAGGTGGAAGCCAATGGGACATGAAGCCAACTAAACAGGATAAGTTGCATAGGTGTTGTGATTAGTGCTTAATGAGTTCAGGTGATGAAACAGCCTTGATCTCTGTTGATTGATGGCTTGAGGTGGCGAATGTGGACAGCTTCTGATAGTTTTCTTTTCTTGACATCATGGAGGTTGCCTTCTGTTAATCCTCCACCCACTTTATATATTCTGTACAATGTTCCTCATTCAGTCTTGCTTCACAGCGGTATAAGGATTTATACCGAAACGTCGCCTTTACAGTATTAAAGAAGTTGTTATCCATAAATTGTGTCTACTTTGTCATCCGGCAACTTCCAAGTAATGCCCATCAAACAATTCAGCTCACGAAGTTGTCTTAAATAAGATCACTTTCTAGAAATTATGTGTTCGGATTGGAAGTACGTTGCATGTTAAGAGTTTAGGAGCATTTAGGGAATGGTAGTTAAGAAGCGTCTGTTTCTGTTTTTGCAAGTGATTGAAAACATCTAAAGTTCTAGACAGTCATATGACTGCTCTCTGAATCAGTGCATGGTTATGACATGGGGCAAGGGGGTACTAGGGATGTAACTGATTTGATTATCTACTATCCGTTATCTTGTGTGAAGAGTAGGACTTATTACCTCATGCATGTTTTCTTTTTTTCACAGGATACCAAGCCAAGCTGTTGAATTCGTGTTCTTGAAACCTGAATAAAAAGGCATGCACATTACTTTCTATGGTTGTGTTTGAATGTTCTCATAAAATATCGTCCCCACCTACAGTGTCTTGTATATACATTTATATGATCATTGAATGAGTGAGTGGACGTTAACTTTAATTGTTATAACGTAGATCAAACTTGCAGTTGTGCAAATGCAGATGTTAATCACGTACCGTTAAGGCATTTTGATAACAGCTATGTAGCCCTATCGCTTTTCACTGAAGCACCTTGAAGTTCTAAGAGACGTTGTCAGATTTTAGCGTTCTTTTTAAAACACAATTTGTTTAAAGTGACGAAAGTAGACATTAAACACTTTGTAGAATATTTGTCATCCTCAAGCAAAGGTTTGGTTATGTGGTTGGTTGTAGAATAATTAAGAATTACCCATATTAGTGAGAAAATGCGTTTGTCTTAAAGACCCTTTTCAGTTAAATAGAGAGTTATGGAGAGCCCTATCGGCGTTATACACCAAGTACTGTCGCACTGAAGGCATGACACATGGTGTATACATCTCTTGTGGAACCAGTGCTATTTTATGGATGAGGTGTTTTGGGTGTTAACATGTACAGAGAAGTCCAGTCGAATAAAACGTGCCTCTTGGAGGCGGACGAAATGCATCAAATATAGCTACACGAGGAGATATTCAACGAACAGAAGTTTGCGCAATGCTTACGTGATTAGACCATAGGACAACAGACAGGATCGCCAACTTTATACATGAGTATGGGAAACTTTAACCAAAGTTATTGGAGAAGAAATTCTTTAAACTTTTAGAACAATGCAACGCACCTTGGATCTTTGAAAGTAATTTAAAACGAGAGCATATCGGGACTTTGTTTTAACTTGACTGACTGTGATATGTGGACTCGGGAATCATGGAATGATAGTAACACAGTAAGATAGAGAAACTTGTTTCTACTTATTAGTGTGAGTGTGTGTGTGTGTGTGTGTGTGTGTGTGTGTGTGTGTGTGTGTGTGTGTGCGCGCGCGCGTGCGTGTGTGCGTGTGTGTGTGTGTGTGTGTGTGAGTGTGTGTGAGTGAGTGAGTGAGTTTGTGTGTGTGTGTGTGTGTGTGTGTGTGTGCATTTAATGCGAGACACAGAAATAAAGTGTAACGTTTAATTCTTTGAATCTCTCTATATAACGGCGTGTCAACTTGTTGTGAAAGGAAGTGCGAAGTGATGCAGGTCTTAGACGTTTGACATTTTCGCTTGGGTGAAAGTAACGAGCACGGAGATGGTGATGACACACCTGGAGACATTTCTTTGTTAAAATGATAACCTTTGCATGCATAATTGAGGCATTAAGTTTGTTAAGCGAACACATTTCAACACATCGCAACAAAATCACTCACTGTACGTGTGCATACACAACAATAAAATAGAAAAGCGGAAGAGAGTTTGTTATACATTGCGATACATTACATATACGAGGTTTTGCAACTTGAATATAAGACCAAGTCGCAGAATATCTTTTGCACTGTTATTTTTCAATATAATCTCTATTCAATTCAATACACTTATTCCATTTGTTTTTCAAGCTTTTAATACCACTTTTATGGAAATCCGCAGATTGTCCCTCTAACCACGCCTCTGTGGCAGCCTTTATGTCCTCGTCATCCTGGAAACGTCTTCCATGTAGGGCAGATTTCATTTGCCGGAACAGGAAATTGTCACTGGGGGCTAAGTCTGGGCTGTAGGGTGGGTGATTTAACTGTTCGATTCCACATTCACATTTGGCGGCCTGTGCAATTCTTAACTTGTGAACCGGAGCGTTGTCATGTAAAAGTAGAATATCACGTGTTAACATCCCACGGCGTTTCTCGCGAATAGATTTTCGCAATTCTGTCATTACATTAGCATAATACCGTCCATTCGTTGAAGTTTTGGGTGGCATGTAATCAATTCGTAATATGCCTCTTGCATCCTAAAATATGGTGGCCATTACCTTGCCAACCGATGGGGTGCTTCCATTGCATGGATTCCAATTTAGTTTCTGGGTCCAAGTGGTGGATCCATGTTTCATCACCTGTCACTAGACGAGAAAGAAATCCGGCTTCATCAGCAGTATGGTGATCCAGGAGGCCTCGACAACTTTCAGTTCTCTGATAGTGATCTTGAGCCCTGAGGTTTCTAGGTACCCATCTTGCAGATACCTTGGACATACCAAGATGCTCACGAATAATGGTTCCAACAGTTCCAGCTGATATTTGGAATTCCCTAGGAAGTTCAGATACTTTCACTCGTTGGTCAGACAAAATTCTTCTTTCTATAGCAGCAATGGTTTACGGTTGGGTGGCATCTGAAGGCCTTCCTGACCTTGGGTCATCGTCTATGGACTCCCTACCCCTTTTAAACTGTAGAGACCAACGGCAAACTGTGGAATAGTCAGGAGCATCCTTACCCATCACTTTACACATACGATCATGGATTTCTTTTGCTTTGCATCGCTCCTTGGGAAGGAACTTTATTACAGCGCGCTGTTCATGTTTGAGAGAATCCATGATTGTGACCACCCTTAGGTGAATGAAGCCATCACATTTAACTTATTGTTGTGTCTGTAACTCGTTATGACACGTGTCACACCTGCCACAAGTTGACATTGTTTGTGTAAACACAAATGCCTAAGTTGCAAAACATATTGAACGCCCCTCGTACGTCCACACGATACCAATGTGCATCAGTCGCAATGAGCTATCGAGGTAGAATCTGCGTCTATTGTTTCAGCATTATGGTGAACAGGAGGAATGCACTTTGATATTTCACAAAGCGTACATCTCCAGAACCAGAAGTTTCAAATACCGTATTCGTCGAAATAAGGGCCCCGCTCTAATAAGCGCCCACGGCGATATTTGCTAATTTATTGGCTAGAGAACAATCTCAATTAGCACCCCTTCCGATTGATCGTTGTCTTCGTTGAACCAATCTATTTTTAACAAAAAAGTACACACATTATCTTACAAAATGTTGCAGGATTGAGTGACACATAATCAAATTTAACAACAGTTCAATTTTCAATAAGGAGATAACTTACTGTGTTTTGAAATTTGATGTAGTCCCACTGTTGAGTAGATACCTCTTATTTTAATTTGGAACCGAGCGCTTTAGAGGTGCCTCTATATATTCTACCATGCCGACAACAACGCGTTAAATACGGCGCTCTCTTGCAACGGGTAACTACACAGGGTACAAAGGTCCGCTATGTTTGAACATTGCGAAAAGTGGTCAAAGGTAGTTATATATGTAATAAATATTACTAAAGTTCAACATTAAAATACCCATAGCTTGAATAATTCAAAATAAGCGTTTAAAACACAAAGTTTTTCAAAAAGAAGTTGACAAATAACCCTCCCACCTTAGTCCAAGGATAGATGTTTTAATGTTATCCCAACCTGTTGTGCACTGTTTGGAAATCAGCGAGAGAAGTCATTTCTTGGAAATGGAATAAGTTGTAGGAATAGTTATAAAAATGCTAAACGAATACATTCTCCAACAAACAAACTACTATTTATTTTACATGTGTAAGTCTTATTTGTTAGTAATTACCCCTCGTAAATAATTCAAAAAAATCAAAATAAATGCCTCACCACCCCGAACTTGGATATGGCAGATACGTTGACAATGCATGTATTTACCATTCAATAATAACACATAGTCCTACAATTATCATCGCCAAAGACTCTTGCCGCCTTAGGTGAGAATAATGGTACATGCAAAATGGCTGGGAAATGAGGAATGCACCACTTCAATACCGCGGCACTAACCGCTCATGTTCATCATCAGATCAGGATTTAATTGTATGCAGAGGTTTAAGAGGTCCAATTACCTTGATTGAATATATAGTACATATATATGTGTTTTCCAAACAACTGGAAATACCACACATATACCACATATATATGTGTATTATATCAGTAATGATATCTTATTCCCGTTAAATGACAGCATCTTTTAATTAAAGTGATCATAAAATTTGAAGATATGACGATTTCAAGGTTTAATCTGCAGCCTGCTACAAACGACAGGCAGAACAAAAGCGCTGTTGTGACACATGGATGATTATTTAATAGAAAATGTAAGTGCAAGAGAATAATCGCACTAGATAATCCGCCGAAACAGACATACAATGCATATATATTCCAGCAGTTTTGTATATTATCACAATTATTAGAATTTCTGTACTTTTCAAATTGCGTTGACATCTGCAGTGTGGTATATGTAAGAAACGTATTTACCCATGCCACAACCGACAGACGAGGGGAACAAGGTAAGTATAATTTGCTTGTCCATGTTTACTCAGACTGTGATATGTTCGAATTCTCGTTGAAAATATGTTCTTACTCTTCCCACCACTTGGAATAAGAATACAATCTGATATTTCTGCTGCTAAAATAAATCTTAAAAATATAGCCACCACTCAGCTTTTGTCTTCTCTACCATGGCAGTTAGTAAAGCCAGAGGTTGACCCATCACTAACTAAACTAAAGAAATCCGAAACAAACCAACTGATTTATCAACAACAATAAAATGAATTAAGAAACTCATATGCTACGTACAAATCAAACTTAACAGATGGATCCAAGGATGGTGACGCTGTTGCCAGCGCCTCCGTTATTGGATCAAGGACTATCTCATCCTGAATACCTGATAACTGTTCTATTATCACAGCAGAAGCCAATGCCATTCTAGCAGCTCTCAAATATATCAGTGAACAGTCAAAACATCAGCGGTTTATAATATTTTCTGATTCTCTTTCATGCCTGCAGGCTATTCATAACATGCCATATCAACATCCACTTTTAATCGAAATTATTGAATTGTATAATGCTCTTGCTACTGGTCAATACGACATCGTTTTTTGTTGGTTACCCAGCCATGTTGGAATCATAGGTAACACAATAGCCGATGAAGCTGCAAAATCAGCACTCAGCAAATCTATGACACCACTTCTCATCCCATACACTGATTGTAAACCCTTGATTAGATTGTACATCCGTGATCTAATGTAGAAGTAGTAGTACGTATCAATAAATTACATGAAATTAAACCAAATATCGGTTATACCTACTTGGGTCGTCAGTCCAGATTTGATGAGGTCATTATGCGACGATGTCGTATTGGCCATTCAAGATATACTAATGAATATATATATTGAAAGTTGAGGATCCTCCATTTTGTTTCCCTTGTGATGAGAGAATGTCCTGCTTGACTGTATTGGTTTTTCCATCGCAAGGGATAAATATTTCAGAGCAACATCAATAATGGATCTTTTTAACAATGTTCCATCTCATTTAATAATTAACTTTTTAAAAGAAATCGAACTGTTAGATAAATTTTGAATCTGTGTACATAGTTACCATTTTATTGTATCAGTAGTGTTTAACTTGTAACGGAGATTGTTAGTGGCTGTATGCTCAAAGGGGGTTGAAGTACTGTAAAATTATTGTTCCCCCTGAGAGGGCATGTAAGACCACATCATTCGAAGTAAGTTTATTCCTACTATCATTCTAGTCGTAGTATGCTTGTTTGTTTTAATTTTGGCTAAACCTGATGATATTCGCCAGCGGTTAAGGGATGGTGTAAATCCTGCTGGGGAACCGTGTAGGTAGCAGAAGAATTGAAAGTCTCGACGGTCCCTAGTATGGTGGCCTACCTTTAGTTGCTGGCGACCCCAAGCCCGTTTTTGTAATGTATTGTTATTTATCGTGATATGTTTTTATGGTTCAATACTAGTTTTGAAATATACATCTGTGGTAATCTAGTTATTTTACTCTCCTTTGACGACAGGTTTTATAATCAAACCGCATGTATTATGTATTATTTCAGTCTAACTTGATTTAGTCACGATATGGCTGATTATTGCCGATGTGACTATAAATATTCACTCACTCACTCACTTCAACTGAATATGCTAAATAAATTCTAAATGGGGTTGTAATGATCAAGTCTATTCACATCATACAGAATGCATTTAAGTGAGGTCACTTTTCAGAAGAAAAAAAAACATTGCAAGGATTTAATCAATTAGATTAATAGTTTGTGAATAAAACCTGATTTTTCAGTGCACATAACATTATCATGATATCGGCAAATGTTTTTGTATAAGTCTCTTTGCACAGCATTATTACTCCGATGTATTACAAGTATTGACACAAAATCACAACAATTTACATTGCCAACATGCAAATAATAGGACTTCTTATGACTGTAGTTTGTGTCATCTCCCCTAGACCCATAAATTTAATTCCTTATCAGGGCTGAATAGTAATATTGGAAAAAGGCTCGGGATAGATGTAATCTATCTTAATACAGAGTTGCTCACCCAGTCGATATGTAAGATTGATGTAAGATTCTCAATGGGAAAAAGAGTTGATTGAAGAGTCGATAATAGCATGTGTTTACTGATCCTAAGTCAGCATCGATCTATCCGAATGTGATGACGTGCATTAAACTGTGAACAAATAACAAAATACATTTTTTGTATGACTATAGAACCGAAAGCGTACGCCTTTTCAGTTGATGGTCTCTGGTCATTAGCCCATTACGATCTATATTAATTAACTACCCAGATAATACAGTCTACTATGCAACCCAAAACAGCAATCTATCAAACCTTCAATAAAAAACTGTTGCATTTACCACAATAAAATAATCAAGTCTACCATGTATTTGGAAATTACTCGATTCTGATTGGTCAATCAGAGGTTATTAAATCACATTAAACCCCCTCTGATTGAAACAGGTGATTTGACAGGTGCATAACCGCGGTAACTAATATTTCCTCCTCTACCCAATGGGTAATGCATCTGTTGGGTAAATGAAATAAATATCAACTGAAAGCTCCCATGTCGGGAATAACTTGTACCAATGCAGTGTCTTCCTTCTTCAGACATTATTTCAATTCGACTGTATGTAAAGGTGTTTAAAGTTCTTGTGGATCAAACGTTTCACTTTTTTGTCAAACGCTTCACAGTAAGATAGAAGAGACGAGGAGGAGTCGACTGATGTAATTATTTCAACTAACCATCATAATGTACACGTGTTGTCCAAACATAGCTGAATCTATATACTAGTATACATATATTATATTAGAAATAATACATTATTGCCATTCAACAGCATCATTTAATTAAAATGATCATAAACATTGAAGATATGACAGTTTCAAGGTTCTTTGTGTACCATACCACTAAAGTCAGGCAAAACAGGTAAACACATGGCATTGTTGTGACAGATGGATGCTAATATAACACGTATGCTACAACAATAGCATTGCATTTTATTAAAATTTATAGAATTTCTATACTTTTCAAATTTCGTGGGCATCTGCATTTGCAGTATACTAGTATATAAAGAAAACAAATTACACATGCCACAATCACGACAGACGAGGAGAACGAGGTAAGAATAATTTGATTGTCCATGTTTACTCAATCAAACAATGGTTAATTGTATGAAAAGCCATAGGCCCATATACAAGTGAGTTACATAGACATACAGTTATATTAACAAATATTGTAGTATACGGGGTATCAAGACAACAACTGACGTAACACAAAGGCATGATGAATGTATAAAGATACTTGTAGTTGAACGTTATACCATTTGCTTGACAGCAGACGTTCAAAGTAATTAGCAGATATGCATGAAAAGGACCAGACGGGTAGATATTCCATTCTTATTTTGTTATATACAGGGCAAATAAACATAAAATGAAATTCGTCTGCAGCAATAAGGTTACAGACTGGGCAAATTCTGAGTGACTTTTCAATAAACTTAAATATCTTCCTCTATTCACTTTTAGGTCATTCAGACCAAGGCTAAAGCGTATAAATGTATTGCGGAGGTGTTTGAATCTTAAATTTGAAAGATACGACTCTGGTTCAAGGAGAGACTTAATATTACGATATGTGTCGTACCTCGAACTTCCTGAAAGTGTAGAATGCTAATCCTGTCGGAACATGTCTATAGCGCGAGTACGAAATTGTTGTGAGACTGAATGTTCGAATGCTCGTTGAAAATATGTTCATACTTATACAACACTGTTTAGTACAAGGGATGGTTGCATGAGCAGGTTTGTAGGTAATAGATGTAATCAATGAAAGTACTAGAGAAATTGCGTAGCTGTAATTCACATTCATCTGATACTCGGTGAAATTCAGGTTAATAAAACACTTTATTGGCACATATACAACAATATTGTGCATTTTTACTATTCGTATAGTATTGCATCGCCTGTTGTATAAAATAATTGAAAGTGTTTAATAATCCAGCTGAAACACAACTGCTTGCATAATATTAAATTCGTGTCATTAGAATGTAGTGAATAACATGTTATGTTTTTAAACTTATGTAATAATGAACCGCACTTATCATATTGCGTAAAACTGGATATTAAATGTCAATGTTTATTTTCAGTCACCAAAATCAAGACCGCAAACAATGAATTTCAGTGCTTTATATATGGCTGTGGCGTTCGCCTTTCTCACTGGAAAAACAACAATGGTTTGTAGCAAAATGCAACTGACTGTCATCGCATATTCTATTTATATTAGTATTTATTTTAATGTTTTATGTTCTTAATAAAAGATAGCAACGCCATAAATCGTAAAGAACAATGAAGATAGGAGTCGTGGTTTATTTCACGATCAACCTTTGTTCTGACATGACGTCATTTATGGAGCTTCGATCATATGTTCGCAACTCGATGACGTCGTAAATTGGACGACGCTATTTTTAGAGGGTAGTGAATTGTTCTCCTTAGACGTAGCTGGACAAGGCAGATAAACGCAATGAGCGAACGAACAAATCAAATAGAGCGCGAGATATGGCAATGTGTAATTGGAGAATATATACACAAAGTGGCCGTCAACTGGTTTTGTGTTCGTGAGAATATTCAGAAAATACTAAACACAACCACCCTGTTAATAAAATGGGCTTGTCCGACATTGCAGGGATCGGATTGAATTGAGGGAGTTACCATCATTTAATGCTTGAAAATATTATTAACGCTTGTCAAACGTATCAACATCTTCAAAGAGGCCGTACATAATGTTGATATCTCATATGAGAAATAGATGACTCGTCGTTCATTATCGTATTAAAAAACACACCTGACATCAGTCACTCACGGACCGAGTTTGATGAAACTTGGTATGTGTGTTTCCGATTAAAATGTATATGTGTGAGCATTGTAGTAGTTTCACGTTGATAAGATTCATGCAATATTTTTCAGTTTGCGTTGCCTTTGGACAACTTTTGCAAATCGGTTAATGACATGGGCGTAAGTACATGAAACATTATTTTGCAAGTATCTTTTAGTTCTGATTAGTTTTAAGGCTGTATATTTTCTGTTTATCTATCAGAAAATATCCGTATGACTCTTTCGTCTTTACACATGCACATTGTGTGTATACGTTATGTACACTCATTGCTCGATTGGGGCGGTCGGGTAGCCTAGTGGTTAAAGCGTTCGTTCGTCACGCCGAAGACCCGGGTTCGATTCCCGACATGTGTTACAATGTATGAAGCCCATTTCTGGACGCAAAATAAGTTTTGATTCAGAATTACATCGCATGATTATTAAAACTTGCCATCCTATGGCTTTTGAAATTGTCGATGTCAAAAGCAGTGTT
The DNA here is from genome assembly GCF_023055435.1 of Haliotis rufescens. Lineage (NCBI taxonomy): Eukaryota > Metazoa > Mollusca > Gastropoda > Lepetellida > Haliotidae > Haliotis > Haliotis rufescens. The sequence goes on from NW_025963779.1 coordinate 17,081,136, forward strand.
GGGTTTTTAGCGTCGATACACCAATGATTCCAACGACCCCTCTCTGTAGCAGTATCCCTACGCCTTAACACCATCACTTGGAGATAACGTAAAGGCGTTTGCATTATTTTCTTAGTAATATATCGAAGGGTTTTTGAAAGTTCCCAGCCTATTGGTGTTTGAGATTTTCGATGAAAAAAAAGCAGTCTATGTACAATCAGCATTGTAGAGTAGTCACAATAGACCAATGATTTTAACGACGAAGATCTCCCTACTCTATTGCAGTTTTCCAATGCAGAAAAGACACTGACGGATGCAGTGAACGCACTCGGAAGTAAGGATTATACAATAATATATTTTACACCTGGAAACAAATTAAATTAAGTTCCATCCCTCCTTTTCATATATCCTGAACACATATTTTTTGGATGTATCTACATATGCTGTTGGTAGGAGAAAGTATGTCACTCCGGATGGGTGCAAATGTTAATATTGGGATCATATCATAGGATACAAAGACAAACAGTAAGCAAAGGGTCGTTAAATGACATGTCATCAGAGAATCGATTTTGGTTTCTGTATTTCAGTATGAGCTTGTAACCTTGTAAACAAAAGTAAATGTGTTTTGTTCTAAAATGTATAAAGGATACGATTTCAAAAAATACTATTTTATTTGGAAATATGAACAAAGCTGTGCCTACCCTTTTCCCAGGTGTATATAAATGCACTGTGTATACTGTATTAAGTGATTCTACAATTAATTCGAGGTTAGAATAGTCACAGCAACATATGCTGGTCGCACGAACCGGCTAAATGGATCGGTTGGTCAGACTCGTAAACTTGGTTGATCGTTATCGTAAAACCAACGGATCGTTGCTTACAAAATCATTCTCTGAATTGTTTGGTCCAGATTCGATTATTTATATTTTTATTTTTGAATACTATCTTAAGCTGACGAAAAGAATTACTAGAACACTGATATCAAAGTCAAACATATAGTTTAGACTTTCATAAATAGTGAATGAACTCTCTTGTGACAAGCAATAAAGACTCAGCAATGATCGTAGTGTTTGTATGTAGAAGATGTCTAATATACATATATATGTTATTGTTGTATCTTTTTTGTAGAATACGTGAGTACACAGCCCAAGCCTTTAGCATGTCTGTCAACACGTTGATACTTTCTGGACTGCGTTGCAGTAAGACCTCATTGAACTGGACGGTTTGGGCTACACAACGTGCTTTGAAAATTGTATTTGTGAGTTAATGTGACCCGATTATAATCCTTGGTCTTGGAGCAGTAAACAATGATGATTGGTTCCAGAACATAATGGTAATCACCTGCATCACATTTGCTTTAAGATTGACTTGAGATAGTCTTACACAGGTCTATAGTGAACATTGAAGAATTCGTTCTCGCGTGAATTTGGTATGCTTACCTCAGTACATCATTTTTCTTTAATATAGTACTATGGCCCCTGTACCTGGAACATCGATGAGTGTGTCCATCAACAATAAATACGCAAATAATTTCCAAAACTCCTTCCACAGGTATCTATCAGATGGGAATCTAGCAATAGGATGTAGACCTCATCAGACCTGCTCCCTTTAAGTGATCGGTATATCTTACTGAGTGCAACGTTCAAATAGGCAACAAAGAAACTTATTCAAACAGGACAGAAATTTTAATTTTAGGCCTATCATATGGTCGTAGGTTATAATAGATAGAAATTAGATTTTCATTACAGGCCCGTACTTGTCCTTTTCAGAACGAGACAAACACCGAGACAGCAATGGAAACTGTTCTGCAAATGGTAGGTTCACGTCAAAGTTGTGTACTGGTCTCATGTCTGTTAGCGTCTCTGCCGAGTAAAATGCCTTGTTTGGCAGTTTAGCTGAATCGATGGTCCATAATTTTGGGTAATGCAGATCTAATTGTTATTTATATTTCACTAGTTAATTAATCTAAAAATAACCAGTGTGCTAACCGCGCCCTAAACAATCAGACAAGAATGACAGCTGCCATATAGCGGATGGTGACGTTAAACAACAATAAAAAGATTTTAGATTAATATTTTTCTTTGACCCTTTCACAGTTGGCAGTTAGTCACATAAAATACTGCAGCGAAGTGGAAGTCGCAAAGAAGGGGAGCTAGGAAAGGCATGTTCTTCAATGGAAACCCGAGTAAGTAAGTTTTCTTTTACCGCTGTTTCGAATACTGTGTCAATACTGAATGAGGAACATTGTACAGAATATATATATAGTAGGTGGAGGATTAACAGAAGAAGATAACGGTAACAACAATTGCATACATGGGCGGGATAACATGAGTAAGCAATGGCAACTGGAGGATAACACTGTCTCAACATGATTGACATAGGTGGAAGCCAATGGGACATGAAGCCAAATAAGAGGATAAGTTACATAGGTGTTGTGATTATTGCTCAATGACTTCATTGGATGAAACAGCCTTGATCTCTGTTGATTGATGGCTTGAGGTGGCGAATGTGGACAGCTTCTGATAGTTTTCTTTTCTTGACATCATGGAGGTTGTCTTCTGTTAATCCTCCACCACTTTATATATTCTGTACAATGTTCTTCATTCAATCTTGCTTGACAACGGTATAAGTATTTGTACCGAAACGTCGCCTTTACAGTTTTAAAGAAGTTGTTATCCATAAACTGTGTCTACTTTGTCATCTGGCAACTTCCAAGTAATGCCCATCAATGAGTGAGCTGTGTTTAACGCCGCTTTTAACAGTATTCCAGTTATATCACGGCGTTAATACCCATCAAACAATTCAGCTCACCAAGTTGTCTTAGATAAGATCTCTTTCTAGAAATTATGTGTTCGGATTGGAAGTACGTTGCATGTAAAGAGTTTGGGAGCATTTAGGGAATGGTAGTTAAGAAGCGTTTGTTTCTGTTTTTGCAAGTGATTGAAAACATCTAAAGTTCTAGACAGTCATATGACTGCTCTCTGAATCAGTGCATGGTTATGACATGGGGCAAGGGGGTACTAGGGATGTAACTGATTGGATTATCTACTATCCGTTATCTTGTGTGAAGAGTAGGACTTATTACCTCATGCATGTTTTCTTTTTTTCACAGGATACCAAGCCAAGCTGTTGACTTCGTGTTCTTGAAACCTGAATAAAAAGGCATGCACATTACTTTCTATGGTTGTGTTTGAATTTTCTCATAAAATATCGTCCCTACCTACAGTGTCGTCTTGTATATACATTTATATGATCATTGAATGAGTGAGTGGACGTTAACTTTAATTGTTATAACGTAGATCAACCTTGCAGTTGTGCAAATGCAGGAGCTTATCACGTACCGTTAAGGCATTTTGATAACAGCTATGTAGCCCTATCGCTTTTCACTGAAGCACCTTGAAGTTCTAAGAGACGTTGTCAGATTTTTAGCGTTCTTTTTAAAACACAATTTGTTTAAAGTGACGAAAGTAGACATTAAACACTTTGTAGAATATTTGTCTTCCTCAAGCAAAGGTTTGGTTATGTGGTTGGTTGTAGAATAATTAAGAATTACCCATATTAGTGAGAGAATGCGTTTGTCTTAAAGACCCTTTTCAGTTATATAGAGAGTTATGGAGAGCCCTATCAGCGTTATACACCAAGTACTGTCGCACTGAAGGCATGACACATGGTGTATACATCTCTTGTGGAACCAGTGCTATTTGATGGATGAGGTGTTTTGGGTGTTAACATGTACAGAGAAGTCCAGTCGAATAAAACGTGCCTCTTGGAGGCGGACGAAATGCATCAAATATAGCTACACGAGGAGATATTCAACGAACAGAAGTTTGGGCAATGCTTACGTGATTAGACCATATGACAACAGACAGGATCGCCCACTTTATACATGAGTATGGGAAACTTTAACCAAAGTTATTGGAGAAGAAAGTCTTTAAACTTTTAGAACAATGCAACGCACTTTGGATCTTTGAAAGTAATTTAAAACGAGAGTATATCGGGACTTTTTTTTAACTTGACTGACTGTGATATGTGGACTCGGGAAACATGGAATGATAGTAACACAGTAAGATAGAGAAACTTGTTTCTACCTATTAGTGTGAGTGTGTGTGTGTGTGTGTGTGTGTGTGTGTGTGTGTGTGTGTGTGTACACAACAATAAAATAGAAAAGCGGAAGAGAGTTTGTTATACATTGCGATACACTACATGTACGAGGTTTTGCAACTTGAATATAAGACCAAGTCGCAGAATATCTTTTGCACTGTTATTTTTCAATATAATCTCTATTCACTTCAATACACTTATTCCATTTGCTTTTCAAGCTTTTAATACCACTTTTATGGAAATCCGCAGATTGTCCCTCTAACCACGCCTCTGTGGCAGCCTTTATGTCCTCGTCATCCTGGAAACGTCTTCCATGTAGGGCAGATTTCATTTGCCGGAACAGGAAATTGTCACTGGGGGCTAAGTCTGGGCTGTAGGGTGGGTGATTTAACTGTTCGATTCCACATTCACATTTGGCGGCCTGTGCAATTCTTAACTTGTGAACCGGAGCGTTGTCATGTAAAAGTAGAATATCACGTGTTAACATCCCACGGCGTTTCTCGCGAATAGATTTTCGCAATTCTGTCATTACATTAGCATAATACCGTCCATTGGTTGAAGTTTTGGGTGGCATGTAATCAATCCGTAATATGCCTCTTGCATCCTAAAATATGGTGGCCATTACCTTGCCAACCGATGGGGTGCTTCCATTGCATGGATTCCAATTTAGTTTCTGGGTCAAAGTGGTGGATCCATGTTTCATCACCTGTCACTAGACGAGAAAGAAATCCGGCTTCATCAGCAGTATGGAGATCAAGGAGGCCTCGAAAACTTTCAGTTCTCTGATAGCGATCTTGAGCCCTGAGGTTTCTAGGTACCCATCTTGCAGATACCTTGGACATACCAAGTTGCTCACGAATAATGGTTCCAACAGTTCCAGCTGATATTTGGAATTCCCTAGGAAGTTCAGATACTTTCACTCGTCGGTCAGACAAAATTCTTCTTTCTATAGCAGCAATGGTTTACGGTTGGGTGGCATCTGAAGGCCTTCCTGACCTTGGGTCATCGTCTATGGACTCCCTACCCCTTTTAAACTGTAGAGACCAACGGCAAACTGTGGAATAGTCAGGAGCATCCTTACCCATCACTTTACACATACGATCATGGATTTCTTTTGCTTTGCATCGCTCCTTGGGAAGGAACTTTATTACAGCGCGCTGTTCATGTTTGAGAGAATCCATGATTGTGACCACCCTTAGGTGAATGAAGCCATCACATTTAACTTATTGTTGTGTCTGTAACTTGTTATGACACGTGTCAACCTGATGTTATGACTAGTGTCACACCTGCCACAAGTTGACATTGTTTGTGTAAACACAAATGCCTAAGTTGCAAAACGTATTGAACGCCCCTCGTACGTCCACACGACACCAGTGTGCATCAGTCGCAATGAGCTATCGAGGTAGAATCTGCGTCTATTGTTTCAGCATTATGGTGAACAGGAGGAATGCACTTTGATATTTCACAAAGCGTACATCTCCATAACTAGAAGTTTCAAATACCGTATTCGTCGAAATAAGCGCCCCGCTCTAATAAGCGCCCACGGCGATATTTGCTAATTTATTGGCTAGTGAACAATCTCAATTAGCATCCCTTCCGATTGATCGATGTCTTCGTTGAACCAATCTATTTTTAACAAAAAGTACACACATTATTTTACAAAATGTAGCAGGATTGAGTGACACATAATCAAATTTAACAACAGTTCAAATTTCAATTAGGAGATAACTTACTGTGTTTTGAAATTTGATGTAGTCCCACTGTAGAGTAGATACCTCTTATTTTAATTTGGAACCGAGCGCTTTAGAGGTGCCTCCATTCTACCATGCCGACAACAACGCTTTAAAAACGGCGCTCTCTTGCAACGGGTAACTACACAGGGTACAAAGGTCCGCTATATTTGAACATTGCGAAAAGTGGTCAAAGGTAGTTACATATGTAATAAATGTTACTAAAGTTCAACATTAAAATACCCATAGCTTGAATAATTCAAAATAAGCGTTTAAAACACAAAGTTTTTCAAAAAGAAGTTGACAAATAACCCTCCCACCTTAGTCCAAGGATAGATGTTTTAATGTTATCCCAACCTGTTGTGCACTGTTTGGAAATCAGCGAGAGAAGTCATTTCTTGGAAATGGAATAGGTTGTAGGAATAGTTATAAAAATGCTAAACGAATACATTCTCCAACAAACAAACTACTATTTATGTTACATGTGTAAGTCTTATTTGTTAGTAATTACCCCTCGTAAATAATTCAAAAAAATCAAAATAAATGCCTCACCACCCCGAACTTGGATATGGCAGATACGTTGACAATGCATGTATTTACCATTCAATTATAACACATAGTCCTACAATTATCATCGCCAAAGACTCTTGCCGCCTTAGGTGAGAATAATGGTACATGCAAAATGGCTGGGAAATGAGGAATGCACCACTTCAATACCGCGGCACTAACCGCTCATGTTCATCATCAGATCAGGATTTAATTGTATGCAGAGGTTTAAGAGATCCTATTACCTTGATTGAATATATAGTACATATATATGTGTTTTCCAAACAACTGGAAATACCACACATATACCACATATATATGTGTATTATATCAGTAATGCTATCTTATTCCCGTTAAATGACAGCATCTTTTTATTAAAGTGATCATAAAATTTGAAGATATGACGATTTCAAGGTTTAATGTGCAACCTGCTACAAACGACAGGCAGAACAAAAGCGCTGTTGTGACACATGGATGATTATTTAATAGAAAATGTAAGTGCAAGAGAATAATCGCACTAGATAATCCGCCGAAACAGACATACAATGCATATATATTGCAGCTTTTTGGTATATTATCACAATTATTAGAATTTCTGTACTTTTCAAATTGCGTTGACATCTGCAGTGTGGTATATGTAAAGAAACGTATTTACCCATGCCACAACCGACAGACGAGGGGAACAAGGTAAGTATAATTTGCTTGTCCATGTTTACTCAGACTGTGCTATGTTCGAATTCTCGTTGAAAATATGTTCTTACTCTTCCCACCACTTGGAATAAGAATACAATCTGATATTTCTGCTGCTAAAATAAATCTTAAAAATATAGCCACCACTCAGCTTTTGTCTTCTCTACCATGGCAGTTAGTAAAGCCAGAGGTGGACCTTTGACTAACTAAACTAAAGAAATCCGAAACAAACCAACTGATTTATCAACAACAATAAAATGAATTAAGAAACTCATATGCTACGTACAAATCAAACTTTACAGATGGATCCAAGGATGGTGACGCTGTTGCCAGCGCCTCCGTTATTGGATCAAGGACTATCTCATCCTGATTACCTGATAACTGTTCTATTTTCACAGCAGAAGCCAATGCCATTCTAGCAGCTCTCAAATATATCAGTGAACAGTCAAAACATCAGCGGTTTATAATATTTTCTGATTCTCTTTCATGCCTGCAGGCTATTCATAACATGTCATATCAACATCCACTTTTAATCGAAATTATTGAATTGTATAATGCTCTTGCTACTGGTCAATACGACATCGTTTTTTGTTGGTTACCCAGCCATGTTGGAATCATAGGTAACACAATGACCGATGAAGCTGCAAAATCAGCACTCAGCAAATCTATGACACCACTTCTCATCCCATACACTGATTGTAAACCCTTGATTAGATTGTACATCCGTGATCTAATGTAGAAGTAGTAGTAGGTATCAATAAATTACATGAAATTAAACCAAATATCGGTTATACCTACTTGGGTTGTCAGTCCAGATTTGATGAGGTCATTATGCGACGATGTCGTATTGGCCATTCAAGATATACTAATGAATATATATATTGAAAGTTGATGATCCTCTATTTTGTATCCCTTGTGATGAGAGAATGTCCTGCTTGACTGTATTGGTTTTTCCATCGCAAGGGATAAATATTTCAGAGCAACATCAATAATGGATCTTTTTAACAATGTTCCATCTCATTTAATAATTAACTTTTTATGAGAAATCGAACTGTTAGATAAATTTTGAATCTGTGTACATAGTTACCATTTTATTGTATCAGTAGTGTTTAACTTGTAACGGAGATTGTTAGTGGCTGTATGCTCAAAGGGGGTTGAAGTACTGTAAAATTATTGTCCCCCCTGAGAGGGCATGTAAGACCACATCATTCGAAGTAAGTTTATTCCTTCTATCATTCTAGTCGTAGTATGCTTGTTTGTTTTCATTTTGGCTAAACCTGATGATATTCGCCAGCGGTTAAGGGATGGTGTAAATCCTGCTGGGGAACCGTGCAGGTAGCAGAAGAATTGAAAGTCTCGACGGTCCCTAGTATGGTGGCCTACCTTTAGTTGCTGGCGACCCCAGCCCGTTTTTGTAATGTATTGTTATTTATCGTGATATGTTTTTATGGTTCAATACTAGTTTTGAAATATACATCTGTGGTAATCTAGTTATTTTACTCTCCTTTGACGACAGGTTTTATAATCAAACCGCATGTATTATGTATAATTTCAGTCTAACTTGATTTAGTCACGATATGGCTGATTATTGCCGATGTGACTATAAATATTCACTCACTCACTCACTTCAACTGAATATGCTAAATAAATTCTAAATGGGGTTGTAATGATCAAGTCTATTCACATCATACAGAATGCATTTAAGTGAGGTAACTTTTCAGAAGAAAAAAAAACATTGCAAGGATTTAATCAATTAGATTAATAGTTTGTGAATAAAACCTGATTTTTCAGTGCACATAACATTATCATGATATCGGCAGATGTTTTTGTATAAGTCTCTTTGCACAGCATTATTACTCCGATGTATTACAAGTATTGACACAAAATCACAACAATTTACATTGCCAACATGCAAATAATAGGTCTTCTTATGACTGTAGTTTGTGTCATCTCCCCTGGACCCATAAATTTATTCCTAATCAGGGCTGAATAGTAATATTGGAAAAAGGCTCGGGATAGATGTAATCTATCTTAATACAGAGTTGCTCACCCAGTCGATATGTAAGATTGATGTAAGATTCTCAATGGGAAAAAGAGTTGATTGAAGAGTCGATAATAGCATGTGTTTGCTGATCCTAAGTCAGCATCGATCTATCCGAATGTGATGACGTGCATTAAACTGTGAACAAATAACAAAATACATTTTTTGTATGACTATAGAACCGAAAGCGTACGCCTTTTCAGTTGATGGTTTCTGGTAATTAGCCCATTACGATCTATATTAATTAACTACCCCGATAATAGTGTACCATGCAACCCAAAACAGCAATCTATCAAACCTTCAAAAAAAAAACTGTTGCATTTACCACAATATAATAATAAAGTCTACCATGTATTTGGAAATTACTCGATTCTGATTGGTCAATCAGAGGTTATTAAATCACATTAAACCCCCTCTGATTGAAACAGGTGATTTGACAGGTGCATAACCGCGGTAACTAATATTTCCTCCTCTACCCAATGGGTAATGCATCTGTTGGGTAAATGAAATAAATATCAACTGAAAGCTCCCATGTCGGGAATAACTTGTACCAATGCAGTGTCTTCCTTCTTGAGACATTATTTCAATTCAACTGTGTGGAAAGGTGTTTAAAGTTCTTGTGGATCAAACGTTTCACTTTTTTTGTCAAACGCTTCACAGTAAGATAGAAGAGACGAGGAGGAGTCGACTGATGTAATTATTTCAACTAACCATCATAATGTACACGTGTTGTCCAAACATAGCTGAATCTATATACTAGTATACATATATTATATTAGTAATATTACATTATTGCCATTCAACAGCATCATTTAATTAAAATGATCATAAACATTGAAGATATGACAGTTTCAAGGTTCTTTGTGTACCATACCACTAAAGTCAGGCAAAACAGGTAAACACATGGCATTGTTGTGACAGATGGATGCTAATATAACACATATGCTACAACAATAGCATTGCATTTTATTAAAATTTATAGAATTTCTATACTTTTCAAATTTCGTGGGCATCTGCATTTGCAGTATACTAGTATATAAAGAAAACAAATTGCACATGCCACAATCACGACAGACGAGGAGAACGAGGTAAGAATAATTTGTTTGTCCTTGTTTTCTCAATCAATCAATGGTTTATTGTATGAAAAGCCATTGGCCCATATACAAGTGAGTTACATAGACATACAGTTATATTAACAAATATTGTAGTATACGGGGTATCAAGACAACAACTGACGTAACACAAAGGCATGATGAATGTATAAAGATACTTGTAGTTGAACGTTATACCATTTGCTTGACAGCAGACGTTCAAAGTTATTAGCAGATATACATGAAAAGGACCAGACGGGTAGATATTCCATTCTTACTTTGTTATATACAGGGCAAATAAACATAAAATGAAATTCGTCTGCAGCAATAAGGTTACAGACTGGGCAAATTCTGAGTGACTTTTCAATAAACTTAAATATCTTCCTCTATTCACTTTTAGGTCATTCAGACCAAGCCTAAAGCATATAAATGTATTGCGGAGGTGTTTGAATCTTAAATTTGAAAGGTACGACTCTGGTTCAAGGAGAGACTTAATATTACGATATGTGTCGTACCTCGAACTTCCTGAAAGTGTAGAATGCCAATCCTGTCGGAACATGTCTATAGCGCGAGTACGAAATTGTTGTAAGACTGAATGTTCGAATGCTCGCTGAAAACATGTTCATACTTATACAGCACTGTTTAGTACAAGGGATGGTTGCATGAGCAGGTTTGTAGGTAATAGATGTAATCAATGAAAGTACTAGAGAAAGTGCGTAGTTGTAATTCTCATTCATCTGACACTCGGTGAAATTCAGGTTAATAAAACACTTTATTGGCACATATACAATATTGTGCATTTTTACTATTCGTATAGTATTGCATCGCCTGTTGAATAAAAGAATTGAAAGTGTTTAACAGTCCAGCTGAAACCCTGATGCTTGCATAATATTAAATTCGTGTCATTAGAATGTACTGAATAACATGTTATGTTTTTAAACTTATGTAATAATGAACTGCGCTTATCATATTGCGTAAAACTGGATATACAATGTGTATGTTTATTTTCAGTCACCAAAATCAAGACCGCAAACAATGAATTTCAGTGCTTTATATATGGCTGTGGCCTTCGTCTTTCTCACTGGAAAAACAACACTGGTTTGTAGTAAAATGCAACTGACTGTCATCGCATATTCTATTTATATTAGTATATATTTTAATGTTTTATGTTCTTAACATAAGATAGCAACGCCATAAATCGTAAAGAACAATGAAGAAGGAGTCGTGGTTTATTTCACGATCAACCTTTGTTCTGACATGACGTCATTTCTGGAATTTCGATCATACGTACGTTCGCAACTCGATGACGTCGTAAATTGGACGACGCTATTTTTAGAGGGTAGTGAATTGTTCCCCTTAAACGTAGCTTGACAAGGCAGATGAACGCAATGAGCGAACGATCAAATCAAATAGAGCGCGAGATATGGCAATGTGTTATGGGAGAATATGTACACATAGTGGCCGTCAACTGGTTTTGTGTTCGTGAGAATATTCAGAAAATACTAAACATAACCACCCTGTTAATAAAATGGGCTTGTCCGACATTGCCGGGATCGGATTGTATTGAGGGAGTTACCATCATTTAATGCATGAAAATATTTTTAACGCTTGTCAAATTTATCAACATCTTCAAAGAGGCTGTACATAATGTTGATATCTCATATGAGAAATAGACGACTCGTCGTTCATTATCGTATTAAAACACACCTGATATCAGTCGCTCATGGACCGAGTTTGATGAAACTTGGTATGTGTGTTTCCGATTAAAATGTATATGTGTGAGCATTGTAGTAGTTTCACGTTGATAAGATTCATGCAATATTTTTTCAGTTTGCGTTGCCTTTGGACAACTTTTGCAAATCGGTTAATGACATGGGCGTAAGTACATGAAACATTATTTTGCAAGTATCTTTTAGTTCTGATTAGTTTGAAGGCTGTATATTTTCTGTTTATCTATCAGAAAATATCCGTATGACTCTTTCGTCTTTACACATGCACATTGTGTGTAAACGTTATGTACACTCATTGCTCGATTGGGGCGGTCGGGAAGCCTAGTGGTTAAAGCGTTCGTTCGTCACGCCGAAGACCCGGGTTCGATTCCCGACATGTGTTACAATGTATGAATCCCATTTCTGGTGACCCCCCGCCGTGATATTGCTGGAATATTGTTAAAAGCTGCGTAAAACCATACTCACTCACTCACTCATTGCTCGATTGGTCGACATAGTTTTTCTTCAATATACCAGTATGTAAAGTAACCAAAATGGTGCAACCTTATTCGACTCTTAACTTAAAAGAGACTGCGTTTACATTTAAACCCCTGAGGGGATTCCGGGTTAGAATAAGTCCCTAGCTTCATATACATGTCGGTACGAGACGACTCAATTGACTAGGTTTGGCGACTTAGTTGATTGTGAGTCAACAACATACCCAACGGCGTGGGACGTTGTTCATGACAGCAACTACAAGTTTGTCTTGTCCATTCACAGGCAGCCGTCATATAGCTAGAATATGGCTACATTTGAGTGCGGCGTTAAAAACAATTTGAACAAGTTTAACAATGTTTTAATTGTTATATCAGACGCAAAATAAGTTTTGATTCAGAATTACATCGCATGATTATTAAAACTTCCCATCTTATGGCTTTTGAAGTTGTCGATGTCAAAAGCAGTGTTGGGTTTATATCGTCGATACACCAATGATTCCAACGACCCCTCTCTGTTGCAGTATCCCTATTGCAGTACGCCTAAACACCATCACTTGGAAATAACGTAAAGGCGTTTGCATTATTTTCTTAGTAATACATCGAAGGGTTTTTGAAAGTTCCCAGCCGATTGGTGTTTCATATTTACGATGAAAATTGCAGTCTTATGTACAATCAGCATTGTAGAGTAGTCACAATAGACCAATGATTTTAACGACGAAGATCTCCCTACTCTATTGCAGTATTCCAATGCAGAAAAGACACTGACGGATGCAGTGAACGCACTCGGAAGTAAGGATTATACAATAATATATTTTACACCTGGAAACAAATTAAATTAAGTACCATCCCTCCTTTTCATATATCCTGAACATTTATTTTTTGGATGTATCTACATGTGCAGTTGGTAGGAGAAAGTATGTCACTCCGGATGGGTGCAAATGTTAATATTGGGATCATATCATAGGATACAAAGACACACAGTAAGCAAAGGGTCGTTAAATGACATGTCATCAGAGAATCGATTTTGGTTTCTGTGTTTCAGTATGAGCTTGTAACCTTGTAAACAAACGTAAATGTGTTTTGTTCTAAAATGTATAAAGGAAACGATTTCAAAAAATACTATTTTATTTGGAAATATGAACAAAGCTGTGCCTACCCTTTTCCCTGGTGTATATAAATGCACTGTGTATACTGTATTAAGTGATATAGCCACCAATTCGAGGTTAGAATAGTCACAGCAACATATGCTGGTCGCACGAACCGGCTAAATGGATCGGTTGGTCAGACTCGTAAACTTGGTTGATCGTTATCGTAAAACCAACGGATCGTTGCTTACAAAATCATTCACTGAATTGTTTGGTCCAGATTCGATTATTTACATTTTTATATTTGAATACTTTCTTAAACTGACGAAAAGAATTACTAAAACACTGATATCAAAGTCAAACATATAGTTTAGACTTTCATAAATAGTGAATGAACTCTCTTGTGACAAGCAATAAAGACTCAGCAATGATCGTAGTGTTTGTAAGTAGAAGATGTCTAATATACATATATATATATTATTGTTGTACCTTTTTTTGTAGAATACGTGAGTACACAGCCCAAGCCTTTAGCATGTCTGTCAACACGTTGATACTTTCTGGACTGCGTTGCAGTAAGACCTCATTGAACTGGACGGTTTGGGCTACACAACATGCTTTGAAAATTGTTTTTGTGAGTTAATGTGACCCGATTATAATCCTTGGTCTTGGAGCAGTAAACAATGATGATTGGTTCCAGAACATAATGGTAATCACCTGCATCACATTTGCTTTAAGATTGACTTGAGATAGTCTTACACAGGTCTATAGTGAACATTGAAGAATTCGTTCTCGCATGAATTTGGTATGCTTACCTCAGTACATCATTTTTCTTTAATATAGTGCTATGGCCCCTGTACCTTGAACATCGATGAGTGTGTCCATCAACAATAAATACGCAAATAATTTCCAAAACTCCTTCCACAGGTACCTATCAGATGGGAATCTAGCAATAGGATGTAGACCTCATCAGACCTGCTCCCTTTAAGTGATCGGTATATCTTACTGAGTGCGACGTTCAAATAGGCAACAAAGATACTTATTCAAACAGGACAGACATTTTAACTTTAGGCCTATCATATGGTCGTAGGTTATAATTGATAGAAATTAGATTTTCATTACAGGCCCGTTCTTGTCCTTTTCAGAACGAGACAAACACCGAGACGGCAATGGAAACTGTTCTGCAAATGGTAGGTTCACGTCAAAGTTGTGTACTGGTCTCATGTCTGTTAGCGTCTTTGCCGAGTAAAATGCCTTGTTTGGCAGTTTAGCTGAACCGATGGTCCATAATATTGGGTAATGCAGATCTAATTGTTATTTATATTTCACTAGTTAATAAATCTATAAATAACCAGTGTGCTAACCGCGCCCTAAACAATCAGGCAAGAATGACAGCTGCCATATTGCGGATGCTGACGTTAAACAACAATAAAAAGAAACAAGTTTATCGTTTTTATATCATCCGAACTTGGGTATATTTTAGATTAATATTTTTCTTTGACCCTTTCACAGTTGGCAGTTAGTCACATAAAATACTGCAGCGAAGTGGAAGTCGCAAAGAAGGGGAGCTAGGAAAGGCATGTTCTTCAATGGAAACCCGAGTAAGTAAGTTTTCTTTTACCGCTGTTTCGAATACTGTGTCAGTTATATTGCGACTGAATGAGGAACATTGTACAGAATATATATAGTAGGTGGAGGATTAACAGAAGAGGATAACGGTAACAACAATTGCATACATGGGCGGGATAACATGAGTAAGTAATGGCGACTGGAGGATAACACTGTCTCAACATGATGGACAGAGAACACATAGGTGGAAGCCAATGGGAAATGAAGCCAAATAAACAGGATAAGTTGCATAGGTGTGGTGATTATTGCTCAATGACTTCATTGGATGAAACAGCCTTGATCTCTGTTGATTGATGGCTTGAGGTGGCGAATGTGGACAGCTTCTGATAGTTTTCTTTTCTTGACATCATGGAGGTTGTCTTCTGTTAATCTTCCACCACTTTATATATTCTGCACAATGTTCTTCATTCAATCTTGCTTGACAACGGTATAAGGATTTGTACCGAAACGTCGCCTTTACAGTTTTAAAGAAGTTGTTATCCATAAATTGTGTCTTCTTTGTCATCCGGCAACTTCCAAGTAATGCCCATCAATTGGTGAGTTGTGTTTAACGCCGCTTTTAACAGTATTCCAGTTATATCACGGCGTTAATGCCCATCAAACAATTCAGCTCACGAAGTTGTCTTAGATAAGATCACTATCTAGAAATTATGTGTTCGGATTGGAAGTACGTTGCATGTTAAGAGTTTGGGAGCATTTAGGGAATGGTAGTTAAGAAGCGTCTGTTTCTGTTTTTGCAAGTGATTGAAAACATCTAAAGTTCTAGACAGTCATATGACTGCTCTCTGAATCAGTGCATGGTTATGACATGGGGCAAGGGGGTACTAGGGATGTACCTGATTGGATTATCTACTATCCGTTATCTTGTGTGAAGAGTAGGACTTATTACCTCATGCATGTTTTCTTTTTTTACAGGATACCAAGCCAAGCTGTTGAATTCGTGTTCTTGAAACCTGAATAAAAAGGCATGCTCTTTACTTTCTATGGTTGTGTTTGAATTTTCTCATAAAATATCGTCCCCACCTACAGTGTCTTGTATATACATTTATATGATCATTGAATGAGTGAGTGGACGTTAACTTTAATTGTTATAACGTAGATCAAACTTGCAGTTGTGCAAATGCAGATGCTAATCACGTACCGTTAAGGAATTTTGATAACAGCTATGTAGCCCTAACGCTTTTCACTGAAGCACCTTGAAGTTCTAAGAGACGTTGTCAGATTTTAGCGTTCTTTTTAAAACACAATTTGTTTAAAGTGACGAAATTAGAAATTAAACACTTTGTAGAGGATTTGTCTTCCTCAAGCAAAAGATTTGGTTATGCGGTTGGTTGTAGAATAATAAAGAATTACACATATTAGTGAGTGAATGCGTTTGTCTTAAAGACCCTTTTCAGTTATATAGAGAGTTATGGAGAGCCCTATCAGCGTTATACACCAAGTACTGTCGCACTGGAGGCATGTCACATGGTGTATACATCTCTTGTGGAACCAGTGCTAATTTATGGATGAGGTGTTTGTGGTGTTAACATGTACAGAGAAGTCCAGTCGAATAAAACGTGCCTCTTGGAGGCAGACGAAATGCATCAAATATAGCTACACGACGAGATATTCAACGAACAGAAGTTTGCGAAATGCTTACGAGATTAGAGCATATGACAACAGACAGGATCGCCAACTTTATACATGAAAATGGGAAAATGTAACCATAGTTATTGGAGAAGAAAGTCTTTAAACTTTAAGAACAATGCAACGCACTTTGGACCTTTGGAAGTAATTTAAGTAAAACGAGTGCGTATCAGGACTTTTTTAACTTGACTGACTGTGATATGTTGACTCGGGAAACATGGAATAATAGTAACATAGTAAGATAGAAAAATCTTGTTTCTACTTATTAGTGTGTGTGTGTGTGTGTGTGTGTGTTGCGTGTGTGTGTGTTGCGTGTGTGTGTGTGTGTGTGTGTGTGTGTGTGTGTGTGTGTGTGTGTGTGTGTGTGTGTGTGTGTGCATTTAATGCAAGACACAGAAATAAAGTATTTAATTCTTTGAATCTCTCTATATAACGGCGTGTCAACTTGATGTAAAAGGAAGTGCGAAGTGATGCAGGTCTTAGACGTTTGACATTTTCGCTTGGGTGAAAGCAACGAGCACGGATATGGTGATGACACACCTGGAGACATTTCTTTGTTAAAATAATAACCTTTGCATGCATAATTGAGGCATTAAGTTTGTTAAGCGAACACATTACAACACATCGCAACAAAATCACTCACTGTGCATACACAACAATAAAATAGAAAAGCGGAAGAGAGTTTGTTATACGAGGGCCATTCAATATATAACCAGCCTAAGCTATTTATCAGATCTTAACGGTTGCATGCTTGTCACGTGCTGTGCACCAATGTATGTCACGTGCATAGACAAAGTTTCACTGAGGAAATTGTATTTGGAGTCACACACGTGATCTATAAAGATGGCAAGGGTAGATGCTGCCAAATTTTCGTCAAAGGTTGAATACAGGGCTGTTATTAGGTACCTCTACTTAAAAGGGAAACCGGGAAAGGAGATACATGATGAATTGTCAGATGTTTGTGGTGACAGTGCACCTTCGTATGCACAGGTCAAATTCTGGGTTGCAGAATTTAAGAGGGGTCTGGGGGACCTGGAAGATGAGCCACGCCCTGGCAGGCCTGTAGAGGTGACCAATGATCAAACCAGTGAAGCTGTGAGACAACTGGTTGTCAAAGACAGGCGAATAAAGGTGTCAGAAATGGCCAAGGCCTTGGACATTTCAGAGGGAAGTGTCTATACCATTTTGCATGATCGTCTGGGTATGAGGAAGATGTCTGCCCGATGGGTCCCGACATGTCTGAGCGATGATCAGAAGGCTGTACGTGCGTCAATGTGTCAGGCACTTTTGACGCAATGCAGTCGGGATGGAGACAACTTTATGGAGAGAATTGTTACTGGTGATGAAACCTGGGTACACCACTATGACCCAGACACCAAAGAACAGAGTAAGCAGTGGACTGGCTTTGCTTCAACCCGTCCCAAAAAGTTTAAGACTCAACCATCGGCTGGCAAAGTCATGGCAACCATCTTTGGGGATACCAAAGGGGTCTTGCTCATTGACTACTTGCCACGTGGCCAGACTATTACTGGAGAGTACTACTCCGATCTCCTGGACCGTTTGCGGACTGCTATTCTTGCCAAACGTCGTGGAAAGATCACAAAAGGTGTGCTGCTCCAACATGATAATGCCAGAGTGCACACCTGTCGACTTGCGGTTGCCGCAGTGAAGCGGAACGGGTTCAAAGTATTGCCTCATCCACCTTACTCACCAGACCTGGCACCAAGCGACTACTTTCTCTTCCTAAACTTGAAGAAAGAACTCCGTGGACGTCATTTCCGGTCCACAGCAGTGGAGGGGTGGTTACACGAACAACCCCATGGTTTCTATCACAACGGGCTTTTAGCTCTCACACATCGCTGGACAAAGTGCATAGACCTCAATGGTGATTATGTTGAAAAAGAAGAAGTGAGGAGCAGTAGCAAATAGGTTAGGCTGGTTATATATTGAATGGCCCTCGTACATTGCGATACACTACATATACGAGGGGCGTTCAATAAGTTTTGCAACTTCTATATAAGATCAAGTCGCAGAATATCTTTTGCACTGTTATTTTTCGATATAATCTCCATTCACGTCAGTACACTTATTCCATTTGTCCTTCAAACTTTTTTATACCATATTATAGCAATCCGCAGATTGTCCCTCTGACCACGCCTCTGTGGCAGCCTTTATGCCCTCGTCATCCTGGAAACGTCTTCCACGTAGGGCAGATTTCATTTGCCGGAACAGGAAATTGTCACTGGGGGCTAAGTCTGGGCTGTAGGGTGGGTGATTTAACTGTTTGAATCCACATTCACATTTGGCGGCCTGTGCAATTCTCGACTTGTGAACCGGAGCGTTGTCATGTAAAAGTAGAATACCACGTGTTAACATCTCACGGCGTTTCTGGCGAATAGATTTTCGCATTTTTTTATTACATTAGCATAATACTGTTCATTGGTTGAGGTTTTCGGTGGCATGTAATCAATCCGTAATATGCCTCTTGCATCCCAAAATATGGTGGCCATTACCTTGCCAACCGATGGTTGAGTGCGAAACTCCATCGGAAGCGGAGAATTGGGGTGCTTCCATAATGAGAAATGCTACGTCACACACTACTTCAAGCGTACATCCGTTCTGTTTCTCTCACTCTTCTGTAACTTGTAAACAGTTTTAGAGGACACAATTAGATATGTTTTAAATCGCTGTCGCAAGACATTGGTTTAATCTCATCATTCGTGGGAATCTTCAATTTTCAGATTTTATGACTGCTTTATTAAATATAAGCAACACACCTTCGACGTTTTTTTTCTTCTAATTGCAGTTATTATTCTCAGTTTAAGTCTTATCTGAGTGCGGATACCTATTTAACCTGAGACCTTCTCCCTCATCAAATAATAATAATCATGTTTCGGTGTAATAACTCCAGACTTGTGTTAAATGTGACCGACATACAAAGACTCCATATGAAGAACGTTTTGTTATTCTGCCATGACAAAGGCCTTGATTACGTGGAAGTTGAACTAAACTGAGGAGCAAAGGTAAGAAATTATATCTTAGAAAATCAATACATTTGCTTCTTCGGCACAAATCTACAACATTTAAAACATGGTAGGGGTCATGTGGTTGCAAATTCATTTCTGAAGCCTGTCTTCGTTGAACCAATTTTTTTTTAACAAAAAAGTACACAGATTATTTTACGAAATGTTTCAGGATTGAGTGACGGTTAAATACACACAATCAAATTTAACAACAGTTCAATTTTCAAGTAGGAGATAACTTACTGTGTTTTAAAATTTGATGTAGTCCCACTGTAGAGTAGATACCTCTCATTTAAAATTGGAACCGAGCGCTTTAGAGGTACCTCCATTCTACCATGACGACAACAACGCTTTAAAAACGGCGCTCTCTTGCAACGCGGCACACTGCTCAACGGGTAACTACACAGGGCACAAAGGTCCGCTATGTTTGAACATTCCGAAAAGTGGTCAAAGGTAGTTACATATGTAATAAATATTACTAAAGTTCAACATTAAAATACCCATAGCCTTGAGTAATTCAAAATTAGCGTTTAAAACACATAGTTTTTCAAAAAGAAGTTGACAAATAACCCTCACAACGTTAACTCAGTCCAAGGATAGCTGTTTTAATTTCATCCCAACCTGGATATGGCAGATACGTTGACAATGCATGTATTTACCATTCAATTATAACACAGAGACCTACAATTATCATCGCCAAAGTCTCTAGCCGCTTCAGGTGAGAATAATGGTACATGCAAAATGGCTGGGAAATGAGGAATGCACCACTTCAAAACCGCGGCACTAACCGCTCATGTTCATGATCAGATCAGGATTTAATTGTATGCAGGGGTTTAAGAGATCCAATTACCTTGATTGAATATATAGTTCATATATATGTGTTTTCCAAACAACTGAAAATACCACATATATACGTGTATTATATCAGTAATGATATCTTATCTAAATGACAGCATCTTTTAATTAAAGTGATGATAAAATTTGAAGATATGAAGATTTCGAGGTTTAATGTGCAACCTGCTACAAACGACGGGAGGAACAAAAGCGCTGTTGTGACGCATGGATGTTTATTTAATAGAAAATGTAAGTGCAAGATAATAATCGCACTAGATGATCCGCCGAAACAGTCATATTATGTATATATATTCCACAATTATTAGAATTTCTGTACTTTTCAAATTGCGTTGACACCTGCATTCTGGTATATATTAAGAAAGTATTTTACCCATGCCACAACCGACAGACGAGGGGAACAAGGTAAGTATAATTTGCTTGTCCATGTTTACTCACACTGTGATATGTTGGAATTCTCGTTGAAAATATGTTCGTACTAATGCAGCACTGTTTTGTACACGGGATGGTTGCATGTGCAGGTTTGTAGGTAATAGATATGATCAAATGAATGTACTACAGAAAGTGAGTATCTATAATTTCTTATTCATCTGATCCTCGGTGCTCTTCAGGTTATTAAAACATTTTATTGGTACAAATGGTGCTACACTAATCTGCCTTTTTATCTATTATTCTTTTCTTCTTATGCATCGGATACTCACCTTATTCATCCGACTTAATAATACAGTTACTTTATTGGCACACGTAGAACAATATTCTGCCATTTCACTATTCGTGCTGGTTGAATGTGTCCTCAGCACCCCATTGCTTGTCGTATGAGGCGACTAAATTGGGCAACCCGTTTGCCCTGGGATCCGCACCTGTGTTCTCTTGTCCAACACACCACTTTGACCCTGACTTCACCTAGATGGGTGGTAGAATGGGCCCGATTCTATCAATCCGCTGGTCACGCCATGCCCTGTGTATGCAACACGTTCATTTTATAATTTTTCAATTGATATGAATGTTGGGTATGAATGTTATAAATGAAAATTCTTTGTTATCAACTTGCCTAGAGTCCCATGCCAGAAGGCGGTGGCTCATGGGCCAATCTGGTACTTTCGACCTCTGAGTTCTGTATGTCTTCAATTTCTTGTCATGGGCCGAGCCAGCCTAGCATTTTATTTGATAGACAAATGCAGCTATTCATGTTGTTCTTACTGGAGTATACCACCTCTGTATCCCTGATGTTTGCATGTAGGAGATCCGGTGCAATAAAACATCGCTCTTTGTAGCACCCCATGGTGTGTGGGGAGCAGGGGTGCTGAATAAATTACTTTCATCATGGCTCACAATCATTCTGGTTCAAACCGCAATGAAAAGAAGAGACGTCTGGAAGCTGAGATTTCATCATCTGATGATGATGTTTCTGTTCTACAAAATTTTAATTCTTGGACACGGTTTCAAGTTGTCGATTAAAAAATGAATCACCTTTGAAAATATATCTTTTTGCCATATCTAAAGCCATTGCAGGTATTTGTGGTGAAGTCAAGACTGTTAAACGGCTTCAGAGTATCTCTTTTCGTAGAGTGTGCACGGAGACAGCAAGGTATCAATCTTTTGAAATGTACTACTTTTGCAAACAGTGAAGTTTCTGTCTCTACGCACAGAACGCTAAACTCAAGTCGAGGGATCATCCGCGACAGAGCCCGTTGTCTGGCAGAAATGACAGAAGAGGAAATTCTTGAAGAACTTCAGTGAAACGTTTAACAAGAAAGGATGAGAAAACATTGTCCAAACAAATACATATTTTTCACTTTTTCACTGTAAACCATACCCTAATCTATAAAGGCAGGCTATTTTAACATCGGAGTGGAGGTGTATGTCCCCAATCAACTCCGATGTTACAAGTATCAGACGTTTGGACACGGCCGATTGTTTGTCACCGTTGTGGTGGAAATCATGACGCCTCAGATTGTACAGCTGACCCCAAGTGTGCTAAATGTATGGGTAAACATGTTGCGTCTTCACAATCCTGTCCTCTTTGGAAACATGAAAAAGATATATTAACAGTCAAATGTCAAAATAACATTTCTTTTTAGGAGGCTAAAAATGTCGTTGTCAAGGGTCACCTCCATCAGTGCAAACCTATGCTGCTGCTGTCTCTCGCCCTTCTACCACAAGATCTATAGAATGGGAAACTGACTTGACATGGGCACCCTCTGAACACCCTGTGCCTATGCTTACAACATCTGTGAGTCAGACAAATGATTCCTCCATTCTGTATCCCTTGTGATGAAAGAATCACCGTCAAGCATGCCCTGCTTGACTGTATCGATTTTTCCATCACAAGGGATAATTATTTCCAGGTTTCATCAATGAAGGATCTTTTTAATGTAAGTACTCATTTAATTATTTTTTTTTTAAAAGAAATTGAATTAAAAGATAAATTTTGATCAAATGTATTGTAAAAAGTATGTGATTTTAATTTGGTAAAATGATTATATAACTGTGATTGTTAGTGGCTTACCTTCAAAGGGGGTTGAAGTAACATAAAATAATTGTCCCCTTGAGAGGGTAAATAAATCTTATTTCATTCAAAGTATTTTTCATTTTCCATGGTTTTAATCGCAGAATTCTTGAATGCTTTGTCTTAAACTTTCTAACAATCACCAGTTGCCAGAGGGATGGTGTAAATCCTGCTGGGGCACCACGCAGGAAGCAGATGTACCGTAAGTCCCCGTGGTCCCTTGTATGGTGGCTTAACTTTGGTTGCTGGTGATCTCTAGCCAACTTTTATAATGTATTGTACTGATTAGTCAAAATTTTATTACTTACTAGTTTTATATTTAAAGCTATGATACCTTAGTTCTTTTACTGTCCATTGACGACAGATTTTATAGTCTATAGTTATGTAATATTACTGTACAACTTGATTTAGTCACGATATGGCTGAAATATTGCCGATGTGACTATACATCTGAACTCACTCACTCAAACAGTAGTGACTCCTCTTCACGTTCTCCTATAGAACCACCATGAACCATTCAAATATACTTCAATGGAATACAGATTACAACCTACATCTTTTCAGAATGTTATTGATCAACTGAATGAATTTGCTAATGAATCAATTCCTAAGTCCTCTGTCAACCCACGTGTTCGTAAACCATGGTTTGATGATTATTGCAAACAAGCTAGGACATGTCGTAAGAAGGCGGAGAATTACCTCCGTAAACATCCTACTGTCGACAACTTCAACACTGTCAAAATTTCAAATGCTAAGGCAAGACGTCTATTCAAACAAAATAAACGTCAATCATGGAAGAAATATGTCTCAAAAATAAATTCTCGTACCCCCATGTCCAAGGTTTGGGACATGATTAAAAGGATCAAAGGCAAGGGATCACATTCTACAGTTAATCATCTGAAGGATGGCGATACTTTGCTTACTGATAAATCTAATATTGCCAATGGACTTGGGGAAACATTATCTCAACATTCATCTTAATCTAATGACGTTCCAGGAATTAACAAATATCAGCTCCAACAGGAAGAGAAAAACATTAATTTTACATCTGATAATGGTGAAGATTACAAAGAAGTATTTTCACAACATGAGCTATATACTGCCTTAGGGCAAGCTCATGATACAGCAGGAGGCGCTGATCATATTCATTATCAGCTACTAAAACACTTGCCCGAATCATGTCTTGAAACTATGTTGAATATATTTGGACATCAGGGAACTTTCCACCTTCATGGCATGATGCCATTTTTGTCCCTATACCAAAACCTGGACGGGACCATTCTGATCCATCAAATTACCTATCTCTATCTCTCACTAAGCTGTGTTTGTAAAACTATGGAACGCATGATAAATAATCGATTAATGTGGTACTTGGAAACAAATAATGTTATTACCAATATACAATGTGGTTTCCGGAAAAACAGAAGTACTATCGATCATTTGGTGCGTTTAGAATCGTTCATTAAAAATTCCATTGTAAATAAACAACATG
This sequence comes from Haliotis rufescens, assembly GCF_023055435.1. Taxonomy (NCBI): domain Eukaryota; kingdom Metazoa; phylum Mollusca; class Gastropoda; order Lepetellida; family Haliotidae; genus Haliotis; species Haliotis rufescens. The sequence continues at coordinate 17,105,736 of NW_025963779.1, forward strand.
CTGTATCGATATTTTTCGACTAAGAAAAAGCTTATGATACAACATGGAAACATGGTATTTTAAAAGATCTACATGATTTTGGATTAAGAGGCCGTTTGCCTCATTTTATATTTCAGTTTTTAACAGAAAGACAATTTCAAGTCCGAGTGGGCACAGACCTGTCTGATCATTATAATCACGATCAGGGTGTCCCAAAAGGCAGTAGATTGTCTGTCACTTCATTCAGAATAAAAATTAACAGATTGTCAAAAGTATTTAATGATTCTGGAGATGGATCACTTTTTGTGGATGATTTTAATACATCTTGCCGTGGTAAAAATATGCACACAATAGAAAGGCAATTGGTGTCTAGGGAACAGATTTAAATTTTCCAAATCACAAACTAACTGTATACATTTCTGCAGAAAATATAAACCGCATAAGGACCCTGAACTATTTCTAAATGGCACCCCTATCAAAGTTGTGAAGGAGGCCAAGTTCTAGGAACTTATTTTTGCTAACCATTTACCTTTCCCCCACATATTAAATACCTAAAAGCATTGAAAGCATTGAAAGCAGTGTCTTATTCAAAGTGGTGAGGGGATCAAACAACCCTCTTACACTTGTATAGATCACTGATCCGTACAATACTTGATTATGTCTCCATTGGCTATGGTGGAGCCTGCAAAAGAAATTTACAAAAACTAGATACTATACATCACAAGGGCCTGAGGCTTTGCCTTGTAGCCTTTAGAACGTCTCTCATTCACAGTCTGTATGTAGAGGCGGATGAACCTTCTCTTAAACAACGCTGTCTAAAATTACCTTTATAGTACATCACTAAATTATATTCTAATCAGTCAAATCCAGCGTTTGAATGCATATTCAATCCTCTCTACGAAAATCTTTACAATAAGAAATCAACACTCACTCCACCACTCGGAATCAGAATAAAATCTGCCATATCAGCTTCTAATATTAAACTCCAAGATATAGCTCCTACTCAACTTTTTTCATCTCCTCCTTGGCAAATGGTCAAGCCAGAGGTAGACCTTACACTAACAAAACTAAATAAATCAGATACTAACCAATAAATATACCAACACGAATACAATCAATTAAGAAACACTTACGACACTTATAAATCTATATTTACTGATGGATCTAAGGATGGTGACGCAGTTGCTAGTGCCACTGTCATTGGATCCAGAACAATATCTTCACGATTACCTGATAACAGTTCCATATTCACAGCAGAAGCAAACGCCATTTTTACAGCAATAAAACATATCAGAAACCAATCTAAACATAAACAGTTCATTATTTTTTCAGATTCTCTTTCGTGCCTTCAGGCGATTAAAAATATATCTTGCAAACATCCACTTTCAATCCAATTTCTCGAATTAATTAATGATCTTGCTACTGGCCAATATGACATACTTAGATCTTACATCCGTGATCTGATGCAAAAGAAGTGGGACACCCAGGTAGTATCAATAAATGACATGAAATTAAACCAAATATCCTGCTTGACTTGTTGATTTTTCCATCACAAGGGATAAATATTTCAGTGTTAAAACAATTAAGGACATTTTAAATGATGTTAATTCTCATTTAATATTATTCTTTTTAAACGAAATCGAACTTGTTCATACCTTTTGATGTGCTTAATGTATTATTTTATAAATTGGTAGTGCTAATTAATAACTTAGATTGTTAGTGGCTGAACCCTCAAGAGGGGTTGAAGTAGGGTAAAGTTATTGTCCCACATCATTCGAAGTATTTATATGCATGCCAACATTTTTAAACGCAGTATTTTCGTCATTTTAATATAAGGCTGAACTGGTAAACTATCGCCAGTGACTGAAGGGATGATATAAATTCTGCCAGGGTATGGTGATCTCCCTTTAGTTACTGGCGATCTCTAGCCCATTTTTATATTGTTTTGTCAACTGATTCGTTCTGCTTTTAAATGTTCCTCAACTAGTTTTAAATCTAATCTGTGATAGTCATGTTATCGTACTGTCCTTCGATGACAGTTTTTTATAAAGTCTAAATATATGTATAATTAATGCATAACTTCTCGTCACGATATGGCTGAAATATTGTACTGCCAATGTAGCGTTAAATATTAACTCACTCACACTCACTTGACAAAAAGGGAAAAGTTGACTTCATCCCTCTTGTCATACAGTCTTGATGATATTTTTTGTCACTGTGAAACTTAATGCATATAGATCTACACATGAAACAGATGAGGCGTTTGGTCTCTTTTATTTATAATTCAGGTAAATCAGTGGAAGGAATTGGCTATTGACCATTAATGAATGGCATCAGGTCATCCATATTCCTGGAGCTGAATTTCAACTTCCTGTGCTTTGATTTTGCCAATCAAGTAAAGAGGAACTCTAAAGAAATATGTTCGGTCTGCAACACAGTGGCAATACAATCAACCAAGTCACCAAGTCTGACACCCTGATCCATTTAGTCGCCTCGTACGAGTACAAAAAGCACAGCTTGCTAGAGACCTGTATTCTTAACCGGCTACATGCTTATGATATAGCTGTAATCGTACAATGGACTCTGCTTTTGGGACTGGTTTGTTATGATTCTTGAAGGGTTTTGGTGCTATAATTTATATGCTAAGCGCAGATTTTCCCTTATACTTTCTTTGGCCCTTTGATTTACATGTTCTGCTCATATTTTCTGTATAAGCTCTCTTCGCTTCAGAGAACACTCTGTACATGTTCGGCAGAAATTGTCCCGTTTAATCTCTATTTAATTTGGAGAAAATTCATTCAGATAAAAACATTCCGGGGACGTGGCTCGCTGAGCGTAAGGGCTGGTGGATTTAGAACGTAGAGGTAAATGTTTCTCCACTGAAAAGAGCATTGCTTAAAAAGGTTGAAGTATGATTTATAGTGTCTCTGATAGTCATCTTATAGTTGTGTGTATGTTCTTGTGAGAAAGCGTGTTCATACATGTACATACGTGTTCATGCCCGAGCGTAGTCTTAAAGTGCATTAGGAATGTATTTTGATGTATTTGTAACTGTCTCCAAATGAATTTATATCATTGCAAATGGGATGAAATTTAACATTGGTTCATGTACATATATGTAAATAATTGAGTCCTGTTCACTTTAATGTCACCCGTGAAGATTCCGGGGTACAATAGGTCTTTAGCAACCCATACTTGCCGTAAAAGGTGACTATGCTTGTCGCAAAAGGCGACTAACGGGATCGGGTGGTCAGGCTCGCTGACTTGGTTTATACATGTCATCGATCCCAATTGCGTGGATCGATGCTCATGATGTCAATCACAGGATTGTCGGGTCCAGATTCGATTATTTCACAGACCGCCGTCATATAGCTGGAATATTGCTGAGTGCGGCGTTAAACAACGAACAAACACTTTAATGTACATTAGAACAGTTTGGAAGTATTAATAAAAAATAAATGTATAATTAATATAATTGTTATCGTTATATGTAGCCATTTGATCACATAAGAATAAATGTTCTGTTTACACGAGCTTTTTCAGACTTAAATAGAAAGTCGTGCACCCTAATTATAAGCCGTAATTAATTCAAATGTTCCTATAGACACATTAATTATATATGACATGCTTAACTTCCTGATCAATTACAGAATGTAAATAATTGTTATTCATTTGACAATTGGACAATGCGTCAATACTCATGAAAAATACATCATATTTGTGATCAATTATGCCAACCAATAAAGCAAACACCATTTATTTGAAAGAGTGTAACATTTGCCATTCACGTTAATTCGCACCAATTTGAGTGAGTAGTCATATCCTTCTAATTGCATTTGGAAATGAAATGTCATTAAGCCTCAGTCACACAGACAATGCGACTGCGATGCAACGTCTTGGCGACCAAAATATTTGACAATCGCAATGAGGTTAATTGGGCATTCACCATGGCTGAAAGTTAGAAGCACGCACTACTTTGAAGCACACATGTCAGGCAGAACATAATATATTGTCAATATATATATATATATATATATATATATATATATATATATCATGTCAATAATATTTAATTCATCCGAGGGCGGGGTAACTAGATTTTATTTTACTTTCCATCGTAAAGTGTATGGAAAGTACTTGAAACCATAAACACAACAAAAATTACAAATCTTGTGGATATCTATAATAGATTTCAACAGTCACATTGCCCAGGTTTTTTTGTCTGGTGCTCTAAGTAAAACCAGTATAACCTGAAAGGCATAGAGTTAGTGGGTCTTTTTAATGAATAAACATAAAAGAATAGTTGATAAAGTCAAAGCAGTACATTATTTCCATTCACTGCTGCATCGTTTTTTCATCGTTTTTTTGTTAATATGTAATAAATGAATTATAACATATATTTTATTTGGGCATCTGGAACATGGGGTTGGGCATGTCACCAGGGATAAATCTGGACCTGCTCAGAGGCTGATATCCTTAAAATAATGCAGAATGTAAGGAAATTATACGTTATTAGGTTTTTTCCCAATCTGTCTGCCAAGGGAACTTAGTTTGGAAGTCTTAATTTAGATAAAAATCCCTGGTCACATTTCCAGAATATTGGACTTAATAAACTGTTTAGGTATGTGAGAACAGTGGAAAACATTGAGAGGATTCAAGATATAAAATGAGCACCTGTAACTGCTATGGTTATGGCAAATCAATCGGATCCATGTTCCAGAAAAGGGAAACCTGCGATGGCAAAAGTATCTGAAGACAGGGTCTGCAGTATTTCCCATCAATAAATTGCATTGATAAAATATACAACACAAATTAAAATTCATATATGATCTTTCATTCTAAAGAGTTGTCATGAATCCAAGAATTATTATTGTTAACAACTAAACATGTAAATTAAGTACAACAAATATCTCATAAGGAAGAGAATTTATGGATGTCAACTTCTTTATTATGAGGAACACCACCATCCTTGAATTCTCTTCCTTACGTGTATCACTTCTAAATGCCATCTAAAGACTTACATATGTCATAAGTTCAAAGTTTTAATCAACAAAATTACCTGTTGATATAAACATATTTATTTTCATAAAGTGGAGGGATTGCAATTGGCAAACAAGCAAAGTTTGCTTATCTGAATGCCTCTCCCAAACATGATACATATACAAATAGCAATGAATTGATAGTGACATGAGAAAAACCTACATTGTATAATTGGCATTAAAGGTAGGTATTGTTCTGTAAGTGTTTAATTATTGGATTATCTTCCATAACTACAGTTACATTATTATTTACATTCAGCACAACAACATCGCAGTATCACATAGCAAAGCCATCATCTCAGACAAAATCTCTAAATCGGCAAGAAGATAGAATAAAACTGTGCACCGATTTCAAAATTTCAAGATTTGTTACTGTCGTTACATTTGAATTACCATTTAGAATTGAATTTAAATCGTAGCCTTTTACGAAATAATACATGTTTTGCCTTACTGTACTGTTTAAGGGACGCGTAAGAAAGAAATGAAGTGCATCTTCCGTATGATAGCCACAACAACATCTCGGGCTGTCGGATATAAATCTGGCAAATTTGTCGGCGTTTAGATCACTGCAGCCAAGCCTGAGACGGGAGTGTATAACCTGACAGAATTTTGATCCATAATTTGTATCAAAGTATATACCATTCCTATCATTGCTTTTTATAAAACTTTTAAAACTTCCTAAGCTACTGGCATTAGTGTATTCAATAGGTAGTGAGTTCCAAATATTAACTGTATCCGGAATAAATGATTTGGCATAATTATTTGATTTACACTTTGTGGTTTGCAGCTGTGAGCAGTTCCTCAAATTATAATCACTTGCATTCGACACTCTATTTGGAACTAAGGATGAGAGATAGTCCGGTACTAGATTGTTAACCATTTTATAAAAAAATATTTAACTTTTGAAAATGCCTTCTTTCTTCTAATAATGTAAGATTTGTTTCTTTATAAAGTTTACCGTGAATAGTGCCACGAACAGCCCCACAAATAGTTCTGAGTGCATCTAGATTTAGTTTTTCAAGTAGTAACGCCTGTTCTTTTGTGCAGTTGTCCCATATGTGGCAACAATAATCAAATATCGGTAATATGAAAGATTTATACATAGTTTCCAGTGTTTTTTCTATTTAAACGATACTTGAAACTCCTGAGACAGTTAATCATTGGACTGACTTTCTTGACTAGGCTATCAATATGATCGTTCCACATACAATCTTCTTGGAGAGTAAGTCCAAGATGTTTATGAGATTGAACTTCCTGAACAGTAGTGTTACTCATTTTCAAAACTGGTTTTACATTTGGAAGAATCTTCCGGGAAAATTGGATAGATACTGTTTTATTAGGATTGACATCGACCTGCCAGTTTTCTGCCCAAGAGCATATTCTACTTAGATCGTTATTCAGACAATGTGCTGCTGTATTCGGGTCATTTACCACGACATATAGGGATGTGTCATCGGCAAACAATCTTATATTACTATCAATATCGTCTATAATGTCGTTTATGAAAATTAGAAACAGTAGCGGTCCTAAAACTGACCCTTGTGGAACTCCGGCCGTAACTGGTCGTAAGTCTGAACTATACCCATTGATAACAACCCGTTGGCATCTATGTTTTAGGTAGCTTTCAAACCATCTCAATAATTTGCCTTCAATACCATAGGATTTGAGTTTATGGATAATGCCTTTGTGCCAGAGAAATAATTGTTCATCACATTTGCAATATCTCTTGTATCATCATATAGTATATCGTGGTAATTAATGGGAGGAAATTTTATATTACTGGTGCCCCTCAGATATCTTTTAACAAGCCGCCACCATACTTTTTCACCGTACGCATCATTAATTTTTACATATTTTCTCTTTGCACTGCGAACATGGGAGATAACACGGTTTCTTATTTGACGATAATTAGTCCAGTCAGAATCAAAGTTACGCTTTTTAGCATCCTAATGAATTCTGTTACGTTTTCTTATCAGTCGACGTATCTCACTAGTGATCCACAGTGGATCATTAGGTCTAATTGTTACATATTTGTTAGGAATATGATTATTACATACGCCAGTAATTGTCCTGGTAAAACATTCTGCCACAACGTCAACATTTCTGGATAATAACAAATGATCCCACTTTGTCTAAGTTAAGCTATCAATAATTTCTTCATTATCAGCCATGTTGTAATTGTAGATTTTTCTTTTAAAATTTGCATTGCAAGGTATGTTTGCCTTAATGTTTACGAATATAGGACAATGATCACTACATATAGGATCGGATACACACGAACTCCACACACTGTCTGCATTAGTTACGAACAGTAAATCAATCAGAGTTCTGGAGGTAGGTGTAATCCTGGTGGGCTCAGTTATAATTTGGGTCAACCCATATATTGCTTGTAAGTGATCTATTTTGCTCTTACTTTCTCTAAGAATATCTAGATTAAAGTCCCCAGCTATAATAGTTGGTATATTCAAATCTATTGCATTACATATTGACTGATCTATCAACTCCCAGTAAGCCTCGCTTTTATATGCCCTATAGAATGTCCCTACTACGTATTTACTGGTCTTGCATCTTACCTGTACCCATAATGCTTCGAGTCCATTTACGCACAGATGATCCATGTTTTTAACATATAAATTGTTTTTTACATATACAGCTACACCCCCGCCTCGACTTGGTCGATCTTTTCTAATTGGCAAATGAAAACCTGGAATTGAAATATCAACAGTAGTTTTGCCTGTTACGAGGTAAATTGTAATAAAAAGGTTAATTGTAATACTTGCAGCAAATTGTAATAATTTTGACGTAAATTGTAATACGCAAATTTCAATAAAAATTGACGTGAATTGTAATAATCTCTACTTGCGGTAAAATGTAATACATTCTTACGTAAATTGTAATAACCTTACTACCGTAGTGTCCAAGACGCCAATTGACTAGAAATGATCTTTGTCAGTTAAGCTTGCGTTTCACATGTACAATTCGAGAAATACTGTGTATGATGACAAACGTCACAAATTAGTGATAACTTATGAAAAACGTAATTATCTGTTTCGAAAATTATGTACCGCATTATACGTGAGGTACCAAATTTGGTATCAAGGTTGCTTGGCGCAATCCACCAACGATTGCCGAGGTTAATGATCTTAGAATACTCTTTGTATAAGGTCAAAGAGAATATTTACGTTAGTGACAAATCCCTTTTCATTATAGATTTTCAATCCTTTCAATTTTGATCAAAACAGATATATTTCAGCAATAATTGATTGCAACAAATTTATTATACATTATGATGCTCTTTGAAACTCAACAAGACATGCCCGAAGATACCGGATATTATTTGTGTATGCTTTGAATTATGATTTCGTCCGGTTATCATGATGGATTCTGTTTTTGTTGTTGGGGCAAGGAGTTATTATCCCAGCAAAAGTTGTCAGTAAGTTGTTGTTAGTTCTTCATGACATATGAAAGGAATCCAGACAGTTACATTTATTCATTTATTTCATTAAGTATACTTCTTCGTATGAAAGGAAATATTTTATGTTATATGAATGATCCATATGTTAATCATACATTGCTACAAATATTGCATAAGTTAACATGGTTTGCATTTATTTATTATTATTTCTTTATCTGTGAGAAGTTCACAGAGATCGAGAATACACAATATCTAATAGTATATGCAATGTAGGTAAAGAATATCCACGCCCCTCTTTTGATATTAATAAAAACATTGTATATAATGATATGTATTAAGTATTCTCCTTTCCCATGCATGGGGAATCTATGCTGCATTTGCTGACGACTGTTTTTTTCCCTTTGACATTGCACAGGAGATCTGTCACCCATTCGTTGTATTTGAATTCTTCGTCAAAGTATAATGTATAAATCCGATTGAATTGCCTCGTTTGTTTCAAGGAAACGGTCCTGTGCTCCTTGTCAAATTAAGTAAACCTCCAATGCAAATCGACATAATTTCAGGGTCCGGTTGCACAGAGCTCTCTTCGGTAACTCGTAACTCAATATTATTGCAATGGACTCCTAGCTAAGCTACTATTGGATGATAAATCAATTAACCTATTTGTCGAATAGACGTACCTAATGTAATCCATCATTTTTAACCGGAGGATGGATCTTTCAGTCATAAATTTCGATGTGTACAGTTGCTAGAGTATCATTCTAACAATACGGACATTACACAGGCTGCACGTAAAATAATTGATAAGGTAGTCCTTGCGGGTTCACATACCTACATATACATCGCCCAGGACATTGTCATTATTTGCTTTACATCCTCTGAGCAACGTTAAAAAAATTGAAACTTGAATAATAATAAATTGATATTATGTATATAAACATGTATAAATCTACTACTGCAGAATGACATGTCATCCATTTGCTAGTTTAGTTTAGTTTAAACATATTTTATTCAGAGAACAAAATGAGAATTGTATTTGGGACAAGTTCTTGCAACGAAGTAAACCCCTCTCCGCATAAAATATGTAAAAATATACAGTTGCAAAATAAATACATTTGCTTCAGTCAGTAAAAGTCAGACTTTCCACATTTACAGATCAATATATTTGTGTAAGTTTGTTACGTTATAATTATTCCATTGTGCATATAACTACCTACTTTACCAATTGAAATATGATTCCATTAGGTTAAATATGAACAATTATGATGAAAATCGTCAATAGTATATATTACAATTAAGTACAAAACACACAGAGTATTTCTCAAATAAATAAGAAAACTAAGTTCATTCTTGTAATTAATCCTCTTCTGGACAACCATAGAAATGAAAATCCAAAGCGTTTATATATACATATAACTATACAATAATGTACGATAACCACAACCCTCCCCCACACCCATACTTTAATGACGATTGTACGATAAACCCTGTACCAACCCTGACAAGGATAGGTTCTAGTCATTTAACGCCTTTGACACTAAACTTATAAGGTTATTACAATTTACGTAACAAGTTATTACATTTTACTGCAAGTTGAGATTATTACAATTTACGTCAAGTTTTATTACAATTTGCGTATTACAATTTACGTCAAGTTTTATTACAATTTACGTTGTTATTACAATTTACGTCAAAATTATTACAATATGCTGCAAGTATTACAATTTACCTTTTTATTACAATTTACGTCGTAACAATGCCGTCATGCAGCCAAGTTTCGGTTAAGCAAATAATATCGTATGAATGAAATTCAGTGCAGAGTAGATCTACCTTGATCTTTAAACTCCTTACGTTTAGATGAACAATCTTTAAATTACCATATTTTACTGGCCCAAGGTTTGGGTGAACATCCCCGCAACATAAGAGAAGTATCACAACTATAATAGACGTTCTTAGCTTATAGATACAACAGGAAGAGAGAAACAGCAAGTACTTTGTAAATTTGCAAGATGCCTTGCTAAAAAGACTAGAAGCAAATAATCCCACCGTCTGTCTATAATGCGCTATATCTACCGGCATCTTATTTTAACAGAATATATTTGTTTTCTATAGAGGCAGGCGGGGAGGTTACGCGCGAAGTATAAATTTGCAATGCTGAAGTGCACTATATATAACCAAAAACTGACAACAGAAAGCTGAATGAAAACTACAGAGAGAAAGAATGTCACAACACTCACAGACAAAACATGACCAACACAAAATGAACTTTCGAAACATAAACAAAATCTATATACATCAACCGAAATTGTCGGTTGTAGAATAGTAATAAAAATGCAGATTAATTGGGTAACAATAAGAAGAAAAGATAAAATCAAAGTCAACATAGTTTGGTTTAGAGTAATGAGAAACTAACTGAGAGGGGGAAATGATATAAAATATGTTTTCATAACAGATTGTGTGAACGGAAGTAGTAGATAAATTTAATATAAAATAAAAACAGATGGATAAATAACAGTAGTAATATGAATAAACAGAGCTAATGCCTGGGTCAAGTCTAGGTTCTGGCACACCTGGGTTAATTGCACTGACTCGGCACGTGCACACGGACTGACTACTGTGTGTCGCACACCTAGCTAATTTGCTAACAAGACCAGAATACTAGAGATTATGCTATACGCTGCGTTTGGAGATACACATGGCGCTTGTAGTATATGGGTTGACGACGCACATTGTATACATAGTAAATCATGCATAGCTGTACCGAGTAAGAAAGGCTAGTGAAGGGCAATAACGACACATACCGAGAAGTAGCCTACTTGTACCAACTGCCATAACGCATAAGCCAGGTGAGTGTCATATAGGTGGGTCCCATCCTCACACAATGTTGACCTATACATTCAAGTACAATGGTAAGAACACAATGTACATTGTAATATATCAACGTTGATTTTAAAGGTCACATATCACACGTTCGAGTATAATGGTAAACTCACTGTATACATTGTAATATATAAACGTTGATTTTATATGTCACCATGTCACCATATCACACGTTCGAGTATAATGGTAATCTCACAATATACATTGTAATATATAAACGTTGACTATATAGGTAACATATCACACGTTCGAGTTTGATGGTAAACTCACAATATACATTGTAATGCATAAACGTTGATTTTATAGGTAACACATCACACGTTCGAGTATGTTGGCAAACTCACAATATACACTGTAATATACAAACGTTGATTTTATATGTCACCATATCACATGTTCGAGTATAATGGTAGACTCACAATATACATTGTAATGCATAAACGTTGATTTTATAGGTAACATGTCACACGTTCGAGTAGAATGGTAGACTCACAATATACATTGTAATATATAAACGTTGATATTCTAGGTCAACAGTTTGTTGTATGGGGTCATCCCGTCACATACTAATTGTCACTCAGTGTCACACATGTTATTCCATGTCACACAATGTCACACAATATTAGCCGCTGGCCTATGTGTAAGTAATATCGTGAATGGCATGGCATGGAAAGGCACTCAACTAAGTCAGTTCCGATGAGTATTTATACACCCTGACATCCTGCTACGCACATACATATGTCAGAATCCCTGTATCATGAGTTCAGGCATTTATTACCAATGGCTAAAATAATCATTGTTTACGAAGACTACATGTACATTAGCCATTTTCAGTGATTTTGATAACCGATATTTATAATTGAAAATGGAACGAATTTGATTTGACAACAGGCAATCACATCATAGCATCATCATTATCGTCGTCGTCGGCATCGGTGTAGTATTCCGTTGGTCCTGTGTTTCCCTGTGTGAGTTTGAACCGCATTTTAAGTTTGAGTGATTGGGTTAACGTATTGAGTTGGGACCTCCTGGTGATGAGGACTACTTTATCGTCAGTCGAGTTTCTTCACAAATATCACTCCGTCACGGACCCATGTTCCAGATAAGCGTTTGTCAGCTACAAGCTTACGGATTTCTGCAGCTAATCTCGCTCGCTCGTGGGTTAGATCATCATTAATGAAAACCTTTGGTTGTCGACCCTTCAGTTTAGATAGATTTTGCATGACCTCGCGTTTTGTCCGATAAGAGACGAACTTGACCAAGATAGGGCGGGGCTTTTCGTGGAATTTGGCAGGGTCACCAGTTCTATGAGAACTGTCGATGTCTCGAAGATCAACTTTAACACCGAGATCTCTAAATAAGTTTTGCACTATAGTGTCTGTATTTTCACCATGCTTCTGTGGTATGCCAGATACTCTGATGTTGTTACGTCGACCATATTGGTACAGTTAATCAATTTGAGCATCTTTCGATGCCATCCTCTGGGTCAGATCAGTAACTTTTTCTTCGAGATCTTTAACTTTGCTTTCACTCTGAACGTATTTCTCACACATTGATTGAAATTTATCATCAAGACTTGCGTTAATCTCCGGTAGCAGTATGGTGACTAAAGCTTGACCCAGCTTTCATAATAGTTCAGGTGAGCTGAAAGCTTCAATAAGGCGAGGTGTGAGGTCATCCACGTCCGTTCACCTTCCCAGCATGCCACAACAATTACCTGTTGACATCATGACTGTTACTTAGTAAGAAGAAATAATTCTTTTATTGCTCCAAAAACCACATGCCTACAGGACATAACACTAAATAATATATATTTCATTTTACAAATCACATGTGAAGTGACAAGTATTACTTATGCATGAAAAATCACACATTTAAATAGCTGGACACCTGGAGTTCATTAGATTTTTAAACATGTATCCCAAGTATGCTTCACAAATACTAGTGACTTTTCCTTACTTAATATAAATACACACCAACAGGGATTCAGACCAGTTCCTTTTCTAGGATACTGACTGATTGTCATCAATAATGTCCTAAAATTGTTCTTAAATTTGGTAAAGACATATGATAAGATAGAAACCCCACTTGAAAATGTCCTGAAGCCAGCAAAGTCACTGTGAAGTAAACATGAAGCTCATTCTCAACATAATCATAACCAAAACTTGAACAATATGTAAATAACCAACATCCTTAATAAACACTAGCTCTTGCGCAATCATCAAATATTGACAATCTCCTCAAATCATGGTAAAGAATTACATTTTGGGTTAAATACATTTCAAAATTCATCACAGTTATATATGAAATGTATTTATTCTGTATCAAAATTGATCAGCCTCTCTGGATAATGCATGATCAGATTGTGACAAAGAGATACTGCCTTCGTTTTTACAAATTCTTTGTATCTTAAAATAAATATCATGCGTTATGATACTGGTAATCACTTTCAACACCATCTTTTTTACAAATATATTATTTAAAAAGAAATAATTTTATGTCCTGTAGAAAGAGCCAACAAGCTAAGTTTTATACCAGGTGGATGTTGAACCATCAAACATTTAGTTTCATTAGTTAGTGCAATTAAATCATATTAATCTGACTTTTATACGGCATCAATTAAATAACTGGTTGGAATAATTATGAATTACTAGATAAGATTATAATTTATATCATTCCTTGACCATGTTACTCTGAGTTCATAAAAAAACTTGCTATTATTTCCAGTAAATTAGTTAAAACGACTTGACACATTTAATCGTTTTTAACAGTTATATTGTTTCACTAAAATGTATATCAGTAAGCTTCCACTTATGTTGCAAACAATTCTAAAAGAATAATTTCTTTATATTAACTAAGAGTCATCTTTGGAGACTGAGCTTTGATGTTCTTTTATTCGGGTTTTGAGGGGGCCTAGACGTTTCTCCTGTTTTCAAGAGAAATCATACCATTCAGAATACAATTAAAGCCACAGGGAAACCACCATCCAGCCACAAGCTAGAACCATCAGGAGCAGTGTACCACATTCCGTGCAATTGTGGACAAGCTTACAAGGAACATCAAAGCTCAGTCTCCAAAGATGACTCTAAATCAGCTCTACCAGACCACATCCGTGACAACCCAAGCCACGGCATTCAGTGGGAGAGAGTCACAGCCCTCACCACCACTTACTTACTTACTTACTTTGGAGATTTAACGTGCGCTTTCCGACTGATGCGTATTTCGCACACGGGCCCGGCCAGGCCATTTAATGTGTTTCCGAAAGGGGCGAAGGTGGTCTGTGCAACCCAAGAGGGGGGTTTTAGGGGTTGCTTATATAGAATTTGGGAATTTTGAGATTTGGAATAGATGCCGATGGGATTGGGGAGGAGAACTAAGGGAGCTGGGTATGGTGGATGTTTGTTTGTTTATGTGATTTTGATTTGGTGAGTTATTGTGTTTTTAGATGCGTTTTATTAGTTCCGTTTTGATTAAGAATACGCCTAAGGCCTTGAAGTTTTCTAGTTTATTTTGTGGGTTTAGTATTGCTTCTAGAGTTAGAGCCTTGTTTAGATTGAGGGTGGTTTGTAATGCGGTTCGATGTGTTAGGTAGTGTGTGCAGTGGATGAGTGCGTGTTCTGGGGTTTCTGGTTGTTTGCAGTGTGGGCAGTTACCTGTAGTGTGTTTTCTAAAAAAATTTAGGTGGTTATTTAGGTTGGTGTGTCCTGTTTGGAGTTTAGTGATTACTCTGTCGATTTTTTTTGATGGATGGAGAATTTTTGGTTTGGTTAGTGGTTTGCTGAGCACTTTTTTGATTTGGCTATTTGAGTTTAGATATAGGTTATGCCATTTTTTGGTGATTTTTTGCTTGTTTACACTTTTAATTTCTGATTTTGAGATGGGTAAGTTTAAGCTTATTTCTGGGATTTTGAGGGATAGTTTAGCTGCTTTATCGGCGTTTTCATTACCGTATATTCCTACGTGGGCGGGTATCCACAAGAAGGTTATTTGTTTGCCTGCCTTAGTTAGGTCGTTGGAGCTTTTAAGTATTTGATTTATTAATTTAGGTCGGTTTTTGGTATTTTTGTTTTGGAGGGCTTGCAGTCCACTTAGGGAGTCGGTAAGTATTAGGATTTTTTTGTGGTTTTTGGATTCTTGATTATGGAGGGCTGAGGCCATGCCCATTAGTTCTGCCGTGAATATTGATTGGTTGTTTGGGATTCGGAAGGATTGTGTGGTTTTAGTTGGTTGTGTGGTATGGACTCCGAAACCTGTGTGTTTGGAGGTCGGATCTGAGGATCCGTCCGTGTAAATGTGACACCAATTTGGCCAATTTTCGTGTATGTATGCTAGTGTGGTAGTTTTAGCTATGTTTGGGTCGGTTAGTTTATTTATTTGGCTAGCTAGTGTTGTGTCTATTTTGGGTATTTTAAGTTTAGGGGTGAAGATATTTGATTGTTTGCAGTTTTGTTTAAGATTTTTAATTTGGTGTTCATTTAGGTAGTTTGTTATTCTTTGGGATATTGGGGTAAGTAAGGGGTGTTTACGAGCTAGAGCTTGGTTTTTGGGGCTGATGTTTTGGTTTATTAAGTTTTGGATGAGAGGGTTTGATTGGGACGCGGCCCAGAAATTTAAGCTTAACTGTTCCCTGCGTAGACTTAGTGGCATTTCTCCTGTTAAGGCCTGAAGTGAGGTGTAGGAGGTGCCATGTTGGGTGCGTGTAATTAGTTTGAGAGCCTGATATTGTATTGAGTCAAGTTTTTTAGATAGAGAGTTGTTTAGGGTGTTGTATATGGCGCAGCCGTAGTCTAGTTTTGATCTAATTAGTGATATGTAGAGAGAGAGGAGGGTATCTTTGGATGCTCCCCAGTTAGAACCAGTTAGGCATCTTAGGGTGTTTAGGTCTTTACTGCATTTAGTTGTTAGGTTTTGGATGTGAGCATCCCAGGTGAGATGTTCATCGAAAATAAGTCCTAAGAATTTGGTTTGTTTTTGAAATTTGATTGTTTGATTGTTTAGCTGGAGGATTGGGGAGGCGGGTTTCATGTTTTTATGTTTGAATACTATTCCTGTTGTTTTTTCTGAGTTAAGGGAGAAGCCCCATTTGTCAGCCCACTGTTGTATTTTATTAAGAGATTTTTGGAGTAAATTTTGGACCATGTTCATGCTTTTAGTGCGGATCCAGATGGCTCCATCATCCGCGAATTTTGATGTGTTTACTTTAGGGGATAGGCCCTCGAATATAGGCCCTAAGAAGATGCCTGTGGTATATTGTTTATTTAGCTGTCCTGTCTTAATATCTTGTTCTAGTCGGGTGAGGTTATCTAGGGTTGAGCGGCCAGTAGTGAAACCGCTTTGATCTGGGTTTATGATGTTATTTTGGGTTAAGTAATGTTGTAATCGATTTTTAGCCATTGATTCCATTACTTTACATAAGTTTGAAGTTAGGGATATTGGTCTATATGAGTTAGCTTGATTAGCTGGTTTATTAGGTTTAGGGATTGGTATGACTAGGGCCTGTTTCCAGGGAGTAGGAACCTGTCCGTTTAGGTAGATGAGATTGTATAGTTTGAGTAGTGCCTGGAGTAGTTTTAGGGGGAGTTTTTTAATTATTTGGTAAGAAGTTAGGTCTAATCCTGGGGCTGTGCCCTTTTTCCTGTTTTGGATTACGTAGAGGAGCTCCTCCATTGTGTAGGGTTGATTTATTTCTAGATTGTTATTGTTTGGTTCTTTTGTGGGTTTGTTTTCTGTTTTAAGTTTATCTTGGAATTTTTTACTGAAGTTGGTGTTACTGCTAACGGCCGAAAAGTGGTTGGCGAGATTATTTGCTTTTTGGGCGGGGTTGGTTGAGTTGTCAATGTTAGGGGTTTTTTTTATGTCGTTTTAAGCCTCTGATGGCGTGGATTTTGCGCCAGACCGTTCTGGCATCTGTACGGTTATTTATACCTTCGCAGAATTTTTTCCAGTCTCTACTTTTGGCTATTTGGACTAGTTTTTGAACCTGGTGGTTTAGTTCGTGGGCTATGTTTAAATATTTGTAGTCGCGTTTTGCTTTATTGAAGGCTGATTTACGTTTTCGTCTAGTCTGTTCTATTTCCTCATTCCACCATGGTACCGTCGGTTTGCCTGTCTTAGATATTTTGAAGGGGATGGAGGTTTTGGCTGCGTTTATTATATAGTCTGTTAGGTTTTTACAATAGGTTTCTGGATCATTATTTTCTATTTCGTTTAGGTTAGCTTCGTTGCAGATATCTTGGAATTGGTCCCAGTTAGCTTTATTGTAATGGAATTTTGGTTCTTGGTTTTCTGTTTGGATTGGTACGTTTGTATTTCCTATGGTTATGTTTATGGGGAAGTGGTCACTACCTAGCGGGACGTCGTGCACTTCCCATTGAGTACTTTGGGCTAGATCTGCGGTGCATATGGTTAGGTCGATAGCCGACATTTTTTGGTTTATCTTATCGTACCTCGTGGGTTGGTTGCTATTAAGGAGTACTAGGTCGTTTGTTTCTATCCATTCGGAGATTAATTTGCCATGATTATCTATTTTATCATCTATGCTCCATGTAGGATGGTGAGCGTTAAAGTCTCCTAGGAATTTAGTAGATTTATCGCTTATTTGGAGTAGTTTGTTTAGATCCTCAGGTTGGACTTTTTGTTCCGCCCAGTGGTAAATATTTATGATGTTTATGTTTCGGTTATTTAATGTGATTTTAATGCCGTTGGCTTCTAGGTTTGGCGTGTCTATTTTTATTTCTTCGTAATTTATATCTTCCCTGATAAATATGATTAGTCCTCCTGCGGCTCTTCTTGTTTTCGGTTTAGCTCTGTCAGTTCTAACTGAGTTGTAGTTAGGTAGTGTGAATTTGGATTTTTTTGAGAATTTGGTTTCCTGTATACAAGCAATGTGAGGGCCTTTATTTAGTTTAAATTTAGTTTTTAGTTCATGGCCGTGGGAGGTGAGTCCGTTGGCGTTCCACTGAAAAATATTTAGTCCTTCGAATATTGGGTTCGGGTGATTGGTGATTTATTTTTTATTTTTTATTTTATTCGGTGAGTTCTTTTAGATGGAGGTTAAAGAGGAAGAAGGGAAGATCGGTTAATTTTAGATTGAAAGCTACTTTGTAGAAGGATTTCATGCTAGCTTTTGGTGAGTTTTGACTATGCATGTATGCTAGGAGTAAGGTGAGGTTGTTTAGGTTTTGGGTGTTGGCTGGTTGGGGAGTTTGGTTTGTTTTAGTTGGAGTAGTGTCTATTGTTTCCTCAGTAGTGGAGAAATCTTCGTCATCGGTTAGATTAGGTTTAGCTGATTGAGTTTCCATGGGGGAGGCATGTGATGTGGAGGATTGTGAAGGTGTTTGTGGGATGGGTGTAGCTGATGATTTCATAGTGTTTGTGTTTTGTTGTTGTGCTTGCTTGTGGGAGAGCGTTGTTACCATATTGGCTGTAGGGTGCTTGGATGAGGGTCGTGTTGTGGTGGTCATTTTGAGGTTTGTTTTGCATGTGGGGGTTGATGTTTTGGCTATGTGAGATGTGGGAGGGTTCGTGGTTGGTTGAGTGGCTGCTTGTATGTGTGAGGTGGGTGCGGTTTCTCGGTAGGGGCCCCAGACAGAGCTGTCGGTTATGGGTGTGGTGTTTGTTTGTGGGATGGTGTTTGGGTGTGGTGTAGGGAGGAGTGGTTTAGATGCAGGTGTATCAAATTTTCGTGTTTGGATTTTAGCCGTGTCTATGTTTATGTGTTTGTTGGCCTGCTGGGTGAGTGTGTGTCTGTATGGGCATTGGTTTGAGTGTGAAGTGTGTTGGGTGGATTTGCAGTGGATGCACCAGGGTGTGCATGTGCCTGGGCAGTCTGTTTGTGCGCATTTTTTACATTTAGTTTTACGGTATGTGCATTGGGAGGCAGTGTGGTTGTATTTGAGGCACTTTGTACATTGCTTAACCTGCTTTATATAGGGTTTGACTTCTAAGTTGGTGTGGGCTCCGAAGGATATGTGTTTGGGGGCTTCAGGGAATTTAGCGGTCTTTTTGAAGTTGATTATGACAATGGAGGTTGGGACCGTTTTTCCGTTTCTAGTTGAGGTTATTCTACGCGTGCTGGTGATTAGGGGTTGAGGGTTTTGGTCTTGGTTTATGTTAGCTTCTAGAGAGTATAATTGTAAGTCCTCAGTTGTTTCCCTTGGGTTAACCCTAATTACGCCTCGTGTATATTGTTGCCAATTAGGTGTTTGTTTGATTACTGTGACGTGGAATATTTGAGTTATTTTATTTGCTGCGTTGTAAGATTCTCGGTTAGGGAAGATTATCTGGTATCCTTTGTTGGCTTTTTTAATATTGTTGTAATTTATTTTTTCTCTTTTAAACCAAAGTCCTATTTTACCACCAACCTCAAGACTTCAAAATCAGGAAGCTACAAGAAGCCTCAACATCAAAAGACTCCAGCCGTCAATCAACTGTGACCAAGGCTATTACATACCCCCGGCATACCATGCCATTAACTCATCAAAGACCCCAATCAGTCATAATCCCGTTGTTTATATTACTGGCTTCATCCTTTGTTTATGTCACTGACTTCACCGATGAGTGTCATCACTACCCTTGTGTATACATAACAGGCTTCTCTACTCCAGTATAAAAATATTTACTCTACTTTATAAACATTGCCTCCAACTTGTATATATACTTGTCAACCACACTCTGTATATCATTTGCTTGATACCGGCGTTAGAACCTACACCGAAACCTCGCTCTTAATTGTAATAAAGAAGGTGTTCATCCATAGATTCTTATCCTTACTTAGTCAACTTATTTGTCATGCAATTATCAACGCGCATCTCCTATAATCACATGGGGTCTTCCCTCAAAAGCTTAGAAGTTGAAGATAGCATTTGGCAGTTGAATTTAGAGTGAACACCTCTAACCTAAAAAAGTTTTGATTACCAATCAAGTGGTGTGTTGTTGTTAGAGAGATAGAGAAGAAGAATATATTTAACGAAAATCTATTATGTCCCTGAGTTTGCTCAAGAATAAACAAGCCTACACTGAAATTAAGATTCTCCAAGAAACCAGTTACTGCTGTATGACTAGGCCTAGAAAGAAGAAATACATTTTCCTTCAGTTGACCACAGACTTGATAACTTGAAAACGGAGTTTGTAGAAGGTGAGATTGGACTTATGTGTTATCTAGGTGCTGCTTCTAATGGAGTTCCTGACTTTTCATATGTCATGTGTTTTTTATAACTTTAGTCACATGAAATAAATTTCTATATATAAAAACAAAATCGTTTTATTATTTTGCATACAAACTATGTCTGGTGTCTGCTATGGTCAGGAAATGGAACATATTATACTATACTCCACTGTTCAGCCAATTAACACCTGTGTTACCGCTGACTGCACATGAGCTGAATATTGGGATTTTGAGCTAGCTGGGAACTAACCCATCATACATACGCATTCAGGGTAAGAATATCGACCTCTGATTGTCGTAAGAGATTCATTTTATTTGTTGGTTTGTTTGTTGCTTAACGCCGCACCCAGCAATATTCCAGCTATATGACGGCGGTCTGTAAATAATCGAGTCTGGACCAGACAACCCAGTGATTAATATCATGAGCCACGCAATTGGGATCAATGGCATGCATCAACCAAGTCAGCGAGCCTGACCACCTGATCCCTTTAGTTGCCTCTTACGACAAGCATATCCGCCTATTACGGCAAGCATGGGTTGCTGAAGACCTATTCTGCCACGGATCTTCACAGGTTTAGATCAAGTCATACTTTTAAGTTTTAATGAGATCCAATGTATAGAGTGATCTGATGTGTTAGCGTTAGATCAAGTCATATGACGCTTACAGATCAGATCACTCTATAATTCCCTACTAAACGAAAAAACTATTGTTGAAAAAACTAAATAAGTAATTAAAAAAACCGGATTGAACAGTATAAAACAGGTGTCGATGAACAAGGCAATGACAGATTTAATATAGATGACAAACTTGTTTTCGAAACACTAATGTTGATGATAAGATGTCAAACTATAAAAAACCTCTCGGAAAGGAAACGAAAGCGAGAGCAGAAAGAAAACGACTTACAAAAACATATCGAAAAATTGCAAATCAATCTAGATACCTCAAAGGATATAGAAATTAAAAACGAAATACCTGAAGAAACTTAAAGAGGCAAACACTGAACCGGAAGAAATAAATAACATAAAAAACAGAAGGAATAATCATGCGATTTGGGGCAGAATGGAGAGAAATGGGCGAAAAGCCAACAAAATACTTCTTATCCTTAGAAAAAAAGGAACTATCTGAATAAGATTATAGCTGAGCTAGAAAAAAAGATTGAACATACCATAACTGAAACAAAAGATATCATCGACGAAACCAAGTGATATTACGAACAGTTGTACACGAAACAGACATGTAGAAACGTAGACCTAGATGATATGTTTAAAGACCTTAATATTCCCAAACTAAGCACACCACAACAATTAGGCTTCGAAGGTGAGTTACAATATGAGAAAGTTTTAACATCTGTGAAAAATATGAAAAAATAAATATGTCCGGGTCCTGGTGGATTAACTGTAGAATTCTACAAAAAAAATTCTGGCCAGATCTGCGTGATGAGTTGAACTTTTGTTTCATATGGTCTGAAGTCGACAATGTCTTATATTCCTGTATGGTCGCCTTCAGACTACTCATGGTTTGGGCGACAGTATCTGATTCCCGGACGTTATATTAACTTGCGTTATCCATGACAATAACAATGGCGTGGTTTAGAATGGGCAATAGCTGAAGTTCCAACCAGTCTATGAACACATCACCTCCTATAATTTCCTTGATGAAATCACCAGTTTTCTTTTTCGCCTCGAAAACTAGCACACGTCCACCAATAAGCCCCATAACATGGGTTGCAGCGTGCAACACAATGACACGATTAACTTTACCTGATGGTACCATGGGTGCTTTTCGTCCATCTGCCGATAGCCACATGTTGTCAGTGGAATGATTCACCAAGGTAAATTATCTGGACACCCTGACTGTGATAGTTATGAATGGTTCGGAGTTTATGTGACCTCATAGACAGGATGGAATATTTTCCCCTGAAAACTGCTCGGTCATCGCCACGCGCAGTGTATCGAAATCCCATCTCTTGGAGAGCAGTTATAGTTAGTGCAATCCGGGAAACATTAATTGTATCTTTAATTTCTCCTAAATTCTACTACAAGTCAGGGTTACCTTCTGCTCATAAAGCTTGTACACTATACGCCTTATCACACTGTATCAAAGCTGTCTAATATCCTTTTACTTCCAAGTTTTGTTTTTGAGACCACCCCTATACCTTTTTTGTTTTATTATCATACCGTAGACTTGATGGTATGAATTGAAAACCACATAGCTTGGGCAGTTCGGTAATTCACCCTATCTAAATTAATAAATGGTTTCCCCCTTTCTCTCTAAAGTGTAAAGAGCTTGTATACATTTCCCAGTACAAACTCAATATCGTGTACCATGGTTATGGCTATGCAAGTGTAATGTAACATGCATCATGGGAGTAATGTTAACAAAAAGAATGCAGCGTCATTTTGTCATTTTAGAAGAGGTACATCTAGAATTTTCTCAAAATGATTTTTGTGTGTGGATTAGATGTTTTATGAAGACTAAATTATTATCATTATAACGGAGTCACGTATGCATATTTCAGACTGTCATCCTTGGGCTTAGAATAAGTGTGAACTTCCTATTTTCGTACGAATATGACTCCTGTAAACTTGTCGATAGGACTCCTTGTGACTGAAATACTTCAAACCACAGGTAGGGCGATCGGTAGTTACTCGATATTTCAATGACAACAGTCTGTGAAAAAATATATCCCATTTTAACAGGCAAAAACAGTTTTCCAGCATTTCCGATAGTACTTAAGATTATTTACTGATATTATGGACTTAACTGAATGCATGGAAATCCCAGGGTTGTTGTTACTTATAGACTTTAAAAAGGCGTTATTTTCATTAGATTGGGTTTTCATCCAAGAAGCTTTGAACGTTTTAAATTTTGAGCCTTCAGTTAAGCAGTGGATAAGAACCCTCTATCACGATGTAAAATCTGGTGTTTGAGTTAACGGTTTGCCTCAGTTGTTTTTAAAGTAAAAAGAGGATGTAGACATGGTGACCCGTTATCTCCTTATATATTCTTGTTATGCGCTGAAATTTTGGCAATAATGCTACGCACTAATAAAAATATAAACGGAATTAGGATTGATGAGATAGAATATCTAATTTCCCAATTCGCAAACGAACCATCTCTCATATTAGATGGAACTGAAAATTGTCTCCAAAACACCATGACAACTCTTCAAACAGATGCGTCTTTTTCAGGCCTAAAAATTAACACAGGCAAAACGCAAGTGTTGTTGATTGGCTCACAACGCTTCTCTGATATAACTATGTGCAAAAGTTGGAATTTAGATTGGTCAAGAAAAATATTTACTTTTCTCGGTATTATTGCTCACAATTTGGCAGAAATGGTAGAAAGACATTACAAAGACAAACTTAAAAGTTAAAAAATCATCATGACCTCTTGATTAGCACGTGACCTGACCCCGTTAGGTAGACTTACTGTACTAAAAAGTCTTATTTTACCTAAACTAACCCACCTTTTCTCAACCCTACCTAATCCAGGTGAAAGGTTTATAAAAGAACTCGAAAAACACTGTGTTTTCGTTTTATATGGAGAAATAAACCAGACAAAATCAGTAGAAATATTATGATGAAACCTTATGAAGAGGGGGGTATAAGGGTGCCTGATATTAAAATAACAATCAATGCTCAAAAGATATCTTGGATTAAACGTTTGTGCCATTCACATCCACACTCTAAACTTATCACTCTTATTAATAATATAACGCCAACACAAATTGAATTCTATATTTCGGAAAAGTTTATAAATGATAGGACCAATGCTTTCTGGAAAGATGTTCTGTGTGCATGGGGAAACTTAATAGAAAAAACGGAAATTCTACCAAAGAGGAAAAAGATATATTATCACAACCATCATGGGAAAATACGAATATAAGAATCGGGAACACTCTGGTATGTTATAAACATTACTCGGAAAAAAGGTATTAATCTTGTAAATGACTTGATAGACGAGAGCGGAAATTTTCGAGATTTAGACCTAAAACATGTATACGACTGTAAAACACATTTTCTGTAATATTCTAGTTTTATCCAAGCAATAAAAAAATATCTAAAGCGTAAGATTATAGCCTTAAGATCAGAGTTACATATGTCCTTAATACCATATTTACTTGCAAACTTAGTGGAGAGGGGGGATGTAGAGTATTTTATGATATATTAAATAAAGTATCCAATAATATAATACCTCTAAAATATATTCAAAGATGGGAACTAGATCTTGGCCTTAACATGATGGCAAACCATTAATCGAAGCCCCCACAGAAATAATGTGTCCTCAAAACAAAAATGGTTCCAATACAGTGTTATTCGTAGAATTATACCAACAAACGAGTTTCTGTACAAAATGGGATTTAAAGAATCATTTCTTGGCAATTTTTGTAAACGAGAAAAACAAACCTTAGGGCACAAATTCTTTGAGTGCAGAATTGTAAAACATATCTGGAACAACCTTACAAAATTGATCAAGGATAAAACTGGAATAGAACTAGAATTTTCAAAATTGACAATTTTATTTGGATATCAACAAAAAACGAAATGAATATTATAACTGTAACAAAGCAAAACATATTCAAATCAAACATTTCCGACTCCATCCCCAATTTCCCACACATCAAACAAGAAATAACCGATTCATATTCCATCGATAGAAATATATCATAGTCACAATGTAAATACACACAGTACATGACATTTTGATCTCTCTGTCACCACCTATTCCTGTAAACCCAAGAACTTGCACAATCCAACAATACGACAATGCAATAGTTTTTGTTCGTTATCATTTATAGATATACTTTTAAACTTGAATGTATTTAAGATTGCATGTGAACTATATTCTGTAAACTTATTGCTTGTGTACTCAAAAAAGAAATATGATAATAAAAGTCATATGACGCTCTTTGAAGTCTTCGTAGAAGAGCTGCTCAAATGTACCTGCTGGAGGACTGCTTGATATAAAGGGAAAAGTTGACTTCGTGCCTCTTGCCATACAGTCTTGCTGATATTTTTTGTCACTATGAAACTTAATGCATATAGATCTACACATGAAACAGATAAGGCGTTTGGTCTCATTTATTTAGAACTCAGGTGAATCAGTGGAAGGAATTGGCTATTTGACCATTAATGAATGACATCAGGTCATCCATATGCCTGGAGCTAAAACTTCCCGTGCTTTGATTTTGCCAATCAGGCAAAGAGAAACTCTTGATAAATATGTTCGCTGTAACACAGTGGCAACACAATCAACCAAGTCACCGAGCCTGAAAGCCTGATCCATTTAGTCGCCTCGTACGAGTACAACAAGCACAGCTTGCTAGAGACCTGCATTCTTCACCGGAATCGCCACGGCTACATGCTAATGATATGGTTGTAATCGTACAATGGACTCTGCTTTTGGCACTGGTTTGTTATGATTCTGGAAGGGTTTCGGTGCTATAATTATATGCTTAGCTCATATTTTCCCGTATATTTTCTTTGGCCCTTTGATGTAAATGTTCTGCTCATTATTCTTGCATAAGCTCCATTTATTTGAAAAAGTATAACATATTCTAATCACGGGAATTTGCTCCACTTTGAGTGAGTCATCATATCTCTCTAATTGCATTAGGAAATTAAATGTGATTAATAAACAGTATATAAGCAGTCGCAATTCACACAAGCATCATACGTGTCTACAAGCAGAGGACAGCTGACTTTACAAAATCGGTACGTATTATTATGTTAGTACATAATAATATGAGATATTATTCAAATTATGTTAGTTGGAAAAGTATCCATACAAATACGAACGATGTAATTTTTCAGTTACCCGGAAGTTTTTCGAGGTCAGAAAGAATGAATTTCAGCGCTCTATTTGTTGCTGTGATGTTCACCTGTATAATTGCTGTGAGTATAGTTATGCATAGGCTTCAGATCACTGTCAACTTGTTTGTCATGCATTTATCAACGCGCATCTCCCATGGACCAGTGAAGATTCCGGGGTAGAATAGGTCTTCAGCAACCCATGCTTGCCGTAAAAGGGGACTATGATTGTCGTAAAAGGCGACTAACGGATCGGATGGTCAGGCTTGCTGACTTGGTTGATGCATGTCATCGATCCCAATTGCGTGGATGGATCCTCATGATATTAATCACTGGATTGTCTGGTCCAGACTCGATTATTTACAGACCGCCGACATACAGCTGGAATATTGCTGGGTGCGGCGTTAAATAACAAACCAACCAACAAACCCCTAGCAACATGTGCTGGTGGATCTGGTGATCAGACTTAGTGATTGCTTGATGGTGTGTCAACGGTCCCCGACGGTGTGGATCTGTGTTCATAATATCAACCACTGCAATATTTGGTCCAGATTATTTCTGAGGCTGGAGTATTTCCGAGTGCATAATAAAACATTTTGTTTTCTTTTAAATAATTGTACCACATTGGACCTGTGTGACGTCGACCGACACCTGACGTGGTAGAGTTGCTGATGGAACGTTTTGGGGCGTTTAGGAACTGTTGGGTTGGGACTGCTTCTGTTTTGCCATGTAAATCAAACACCTTTCTTGTTATTTCCCTTTCCTCTCACACTCAATTTTATACATGAACTGTTGCTGACACATCATAATACTTATGTTTTCCGAAATTAAACAAATATGCTATAATAATTATTATTATCTGTAGGATATTTACCTCCATGTCACAATGATCGGATCTGATTAGTTCACGTGATCTTGATAAAATACTTTGTCACACCTCCATATCAGAATGATGTCGGTAAGATACATGTGGTTTTATGCGTCCCTTGTTCCGGCTCGTGGTATAAAACCTAACGCGGGACGCATAAAACCTCATGTACGCTGAGTGATACTGCTCCAGCTTTTAATATCCCGCCTTGGAGGGAAATACATTTTTTCAGCGGGAGAATAAATCCCTTATACCCCGCCACGAACAAGACAGGCTTCACGCGGGTTTCTGAGAGGCAGAACAAATCCCTTATAACCCGCTTGGAAGCAAAAAGCAGCCGGTTTTACCCGACTCAATGTCACGTGACATAACACAAGTTAACCTCAGCTCAATCGAATTTATTTTAATTCTTTTCCAATGTCATATAAAAAAATGTTAAGATAACTTCGTTGCAGCAGTATCACTCGGGGTACTTATGGTTTCATTCGTCCCGCGTTAGGTTTTGTACCATGAGCCGGAGGTGAATCGTATGAAACCTAACGCGGGACGAATGAAACCACATGTACACCTTGCGATACTGCAATAATTTAAAATGTTATCTTGACCAGTAGGTCTACATGGTGTTCCAGCAATAAACACCGTGTTGAGCTAGTCCCGGATGTGTTTTCCATATGAGCCACGTGCCGATCACAGTGTTATCCATACTTTATCCATACTTTAAGTCGCTTCTCTTGCACTTTGTCTCAATGTCTCGTTAAATATATCAACATTTGAAAACATTAACATATGCGGGAATTTGAAATTGAGGATATAAACGTGACCAAGAAGGGTAACAATTCTTGATGTTAACTGGGGAGCAAACGAAAGTTGTTGTTTTTAGTAATTAAAAGAACTGGGTTTTTTTAATTTGTCTGTTTAACCATCACTCATTTCTGTCGAACATAATCTGTGGCTTGGTAATTTGTGTAAAACTAAATTGGTTTATTGGACATGAATTTGCAGCCACATGACCCCCAACATGTTTGAACACATTAGTGCCGAAAAAAGCAAATTGATTGATTTTCAAAGATACGATGTATCCGATACCCACCAACAGTGGTGTATTATTCGGAAAAAATCATTTCTTTATTTTTAAAAGTTTTCAATCAAATTATATTTTAAAAAGTATGCACCCTCCGACGGTTGACGCAAGAATGTGTGGCCTCAACATGTTCATTCCCTTTTATACCGCGAGCGCCCATTAATTATTTTTGAAAAGATGGATCTTACTTGTATTCAGCTTCTCTGAGTGGTCAGTTAGGTAAGAGAAATTGTTCACATATCAGGGTGTATCAGATCTAACTTTCGGTACTTGACATTTCGGTATCAACATGACATGTATTATTATGATGTTGTAAAAGATACGGAGGTTGCGAGTTACTTATTCAACCTTTAAAACTTGGATTATCGGTGTGACGATGTGCCTTAAGTGTTCTAGGGGCAATTGATCGGCATTCACTTCGTCTGTTATACCAAACGTTAAGGGCTGTTAATGTATAGAATCGCACAACATCGCGTGTTTCAGGTGTTGGGAGCTTTTGTTCATCTCTGCGATTCCATAAAAAACGTGAAGGTACGTTCTTAGTCTCTCTCCCTTTCACGCTCCCCCCCCCCCCCCCCTCTCCCCTCCCTCTCACGTCTCCTCTCACACTCCTCCTCTCTACCTCCTTCTCTCCCTCTCTCTTTACTATCTCTAAATCTCTCCCCCTCCACTCTCCCTATCAATGTCTCCCTCTATCTCTCTCTCCCTCTCTCCTCTCTCCCTCTCAATATCTACCTCTATCTCTCTCTCCCTCTCCCTCTAACGCTCCCTCTCAATATCTACCTCTATCTCTCTCTCCCTCTCCCGCTCCCTCTCAATATCTACCTCTATCTCTCTCTCCCCCCTCCTTCTCACGTCTCCTCTCACACTCCTCCTCTCTACCTCTTTCTCTCCCTCTCTCTTTACTATCTCTAAATCCCCCCCCCCCCCTCCACTCTCCCTATCAATATCTCCCTCTCCCTCTAACGCTCCCTCTCTCCCTCTCACGCTCCCTCTCTCTCAATCTCTCCCTCTCAATATCTCCCTCTATCTCCCTCTCCCTCTAACGCTCCCTCTCTCCCTCTCACGCTCCCTCTCCCTCAATCTATCCTCTCTACCCCTCTCTCACCTCAAATTCCCCCTTTCTCACTGTCTCTCTCTACCAATCTATCCTCTCTCTATCTCTCTCCTCTCACTGTCTCTCCTATCCTATATCCTCTTTCTTCCTTCACCACTCTCCCCTCTCACTATCTGTCTCTCTCTTCTCTCTCTCTCTCTCTCCCTCCCTGTCTCCAATGACTATATATTGACGATTCTGACGATATCTCTCTACTGCAGTACTCTGTGGCAGAAGGAACACTGACTGCTGTTCTCGAAGCCATCGGGGGTAAGCTATATACATCGCCACGCATCGTCTTGCTTTCAATATGTGACACATTTCAAGCTATTATAACTTCATTTATAACGACGCCATTTTCGAAGAATAAAACCAGCATAGAAGGAGACCATGGAAGTTCCACATCCCTTGCTGTAATATGCTAATACATATTGTATTGTGACATTTGCCAGCTTGTGATTGAAGATTAATCTGATGAAGTGATTAAATGTACTATCTGAATACAATCTCATTAAAATCAGATCTTAGTTCTCGCTGTCGCTAAACAAAGATCTGAGGACATCCCATTACGGGTCACGTCAGGACGACCTTTCTTCCAACCAATCAGAGCGTCGCTTACCAGATCATGAAAGTGACAGACGGAATGTGTTTTCTGATCATACAACCTCGAAATATTTAACAGCGGGTATTCCGAACGACAGTTACGGGTTTTATGATTATATCCATACAATCTAGGCCATCTATAAGCCATTCCAGAGTGTTATTTTTATCAGTTTTATTTTTTTTAACGGAGAATACGTCAAAATATGTTTTGAAGCGTAGTCGCCAGCATGAATCTGGTGTCGTAAAGCTCGAGAAAGCTGCTTTCTGATTGGCTAATGTCGATTTCTTGTCAGTCATTTCATTGATCGGTCAAAGTTCGCGAGAGGTCGTTCTGACGTGACCCGTAATGGGATGATCCTCAGATCTTTGTTTAGCAGTAGCGAAAACTAAGATCAGATTTTAATGAGATTGTATTTGAATGTGGCATATTGGACCGCGCTGTCAAAATTTCAACCTTCCAGTGACATATATAACAGATAACACGAAAGGTTGATATTTCATTTGTGTGTTATTTATTTTTTTTACTTGTTTTCAGATGAGGTGAGTAAGCACTGCCTATTTCATAAACCTTTCAAGATGGGATAAAGTAGGCCCTATGTAAACTCACCTATTTGCGATTCACAAAACCACTTTCGTGAAAACGAAAATTTGAACCAGCAAAACATGACCTGGAATGAAGTAAAATAATATTTATCATATGTGAACATTTTGATAAACAAGGTAAGTAGGTCACTAGCATTTTGCTTCAGAGCGAGCAGTCTTGTTTACTCGGGGGGCAAGGTTAACCAAAACATCAAATAATATGAAAAATGTTTTCAGTAGAAACAATTACCACACCTAAGGCATATTACATCATTGGAACCTTAAATTGGTTAAATATGTCCCCATTACGCTATTGCCTTCGTAAAATGCGACCAAATTGAGCATTTGGGAATTCCGGGTAAGAATTGGTCACCAGCAGATCAGCTTGTTGTGTGACTTAATGGATCAGGTAACGTGGCTATTTACAGGCCGTCGTGATATAGACCCGTGACGATCCGGGGTAGAATAGGTCCTCACTCACTCACTCACTCACTAACTGACTTATGTTCTCCACAGCCCGCCACTAACCCCACAGCAGCATTAACAGTTGTCCTCCAAATGGTAAGTTTTTTTCTGATTGTTCAATGAAATACAACTGTAATTCACTGGAAATGTTGCAATTGTAAATAACTTAAGTAAACCAATGCTAGTCGCGAAAGGGGCGTGATGATCAGGATCTTTGGCTTCGTCGTGTCATCTCATCCCAGGTGTTAATCACTGGATTGTCTGGTACAGACTCCTTCATTTATAGACCGTCGTCATATAGTTGGAATATTGCTGAGTGCCACGTTAACTGGAAACAACACTTAAGTAAACGTATTTATGACCTTCTTTACATAGTAGGCTTTGGTAGGCAGAGGACTTTATCAGGGGAAATAGAGGATTTATGTAGGACACAGGACTAGTTTAGTGTCACTAAACTGAGGATCTGATGGCTACACAATATTGTTGCCTGGTAAATTGTATCTTCGCACCACGAAACACATTAATCGTTAACAACTATAGATTTTCTTGTTAAATAAAATACAGCCTTTGATAAACATTATTATTTATTTAATACCAAATAACATAGTGTAGATTGCCAGTATTCATGCGCTGATTCAGACCCGTGAAGATTCCGGGGTAGAATAGGTCTTCAGCAACCCATGCCTGCCGTAAAAGGCGACTATGCTTGTCGTAAAAGGCGACTAACGGGATCGGGTGGTCAGGCTCGCTGACTTGGTTGATGCATGTAATCGTAACCCAATTGCGTGGATCGATGCAAATGTTGTCAATCATTGGATGGACTGGTCCATACTCGATTATTTACAGAGCGCCGTCATATAGCTGGAATATTGCTGAGTGCGGCGTTAAAAAAAACAAAAAACAAATAAACAAACAAACATTATTTAAATCATTGATAAATTATAGCCCTGTTCGTTTTGTGGTTGTGTCACTCTCAACGTTAATAGATTTTTACTGTGGTTGCAGTTGGCAGTTGGGCACACCACATTCTGCAACAGCTTATAAAACCGGAGAAAACAGGTCAGTGTGTTAAGTTGTGTATGTACAGCTGATCATGAGGAAATGTTTGCTTAAAACGGGTCTGTGTTGATAAGAAGAGATTCCCATGTGGCATTCATTGCAAGTGCAGGGGCTACTGCTTAAACCCAACCCCTGTGTTTTGCGACGAGGTTATTGATGAAGATAAATGTGGACTAAGGAACGCTTTGCTACTTGTTACGATTTGACATAGCAATTTCTTTCTACATCTCTGATTATCTTCAATTGTTGGTGACTGATAGCAATATGTGTGTACTGACGGCTGAAGAAATACTGAGTGCTATGAAAAAGAGGTTAGTTATGTCTGTAGAATAAAAAGGGGATATTAACAGGATATGCAGTGTATTATATGAATTAGATCCCCAATATATCTGATGTTCTTTAAACTGTAGTAATGTTACTAACGTCTCTGAAATAATGTATGTCGTGTGCTTCATGATCCTGTTGAAATCATGTTTGTCATGTGCTTCATGATCCTGTTGAAATCATGTATGTCATGTGCTTCATGATCCTGTTGAAATCATGTATGTCATGTACCTCATGATCCTGTTGAAATCATGTATGTCATGTGCTTCATGATCCTGTTGAAATCATGTATGTCATGTGCTTCATGATCCTGTTGAAATCATGTATGTCATGTACCTCATGATCCTGTTGAAATCATGTATGTCATGTGCCTCATGATCCTGTTGAAATCATGTATGTCATGTACCTCATGATCCTGTTGAAATCATGTATGTCATGTGCCTCATGATCCTGTTGAAATCATGTATGTTATGTGCCTCATGATCCTGTTGAAATCATGTATGTCATGTGCTTCATGATCCTGTTGAAATCATGTATGTCTTGTGCTTCATGATCCTGTCGAAATCATGTATGTCATGGACCTCATAGTCCTGTTGAAATCATGTATGTCATGTGCCTCATGATCCTGTTGAAATCATGTATGTCATGTGCTTCATGATCCTGTTGAAATCATGTATGCCATGTACCTCATGATCTTGTTGAAATCATGGATGTCATGTGCCTCATGATCCTGTTGAAATCATGTATGTCATGTGCTTCATGATCCTGTTGAAATCATGTATGTCATGTGCTTCATGATCCTGTTGAAATCATGTATGTCATGTACCTCATGATCCTGTTGAAATCATGTATGTCATGTGCCTCATGATCCTGTTGAAATCATGTATGTCATGTACCTCATGATCCTGTTGAAATCATGTATGTCATGTGCCTCATGATCCTGTTGAAATCATGTATGTTATGTGCCTCATGATCCTGTTGAAATCATGTATGTCATGTGCTTCATGATCCTGTTGAAATCATGTATGTCTTGTGCTTCATGATCCTGTCGAAATCATGTATGTCATGGACCTCATAGTCCTGTTGAAATCATGTATGTCATGTGCCTCATGATCCTGTTGAAATCATGTATGTCATGTGCTTCATGATCCTGTTGAAATCATGTATGCCATGTACCTCATGATCTTGTTGAAATCATGGATGTCATGTGCCTCATGATCCTGTTGAAATCATGTATGTCATGTACCTCATGATCCTGTTTAAATAATCATGTATGTCATGTACCTCATGATCCTGTTGAAATCATGTATGTCATGTGCCTCATGATCCTGTTGAAATCATGAATGTCATGTACCTCATGATCCTGTTGAAATCATGTATGTCATGTACCTCATGATCCTGTTGAAATCATGTATGTCATGTGCCTCATGATCCTGTTGAAATCATGTATGTCATGTGCCTCATGATCCCGTTGAAATCATGTATGTCATGTACCTCATGATCCTGTTTAAATAATCATGTATGTCATGTACCTCATGATCCTGTTGAAATCATGTATGTCATGTGCCTCATGATCCTGTTGAAATCATGTATGTCATGTGCCTCATGATCCTGTTGAAATCATGTATGTCATGTACCTCATGATCCTGTTGAAATCATGTATGTCATGTACCTCATGATCCTGTTGAAATCATGGAACATATCAAACAAGGATTTTGATGGAATGAAATTAGCATTTCAGTAAGAAGAAATCACTGTCATATGGTTGCAATGAGAAAAAGGTTTAGACGTTGTCAACTTTAATCCTTTAATTAAAACCTGGAAAAAGAAGGGTTGTAATAGGTTGTAATCTATTGGGGGTTAAATGAGTAATTACATTTGTGGTTTTCAACTCCTGCAAGTCCACAAAATATTCTTTGAGTAAGACGAGACTGCCAGTAGCATAGTTCAGGCATAATAACATTATACTTAATCTGTTATTCAGACAGCAGATTTTGCAGTCAAACAGATGTCAAGAAAGTTAATCGCTTTTTTCCTCGAAATTCAGTATAAAACAGAAACTCTTTCAAAGATTACAAGAGACTGATGATAATGCAAATATTTCAAACTATTATTGATTGAATTTATGCAATTGTAAGTGTTAGTTAATGAAATGCATAAGATAATAACTGAAATCATAAACTTCGTAACATCATTATATATATATAGTAGAGTCAAATGAAGGCGACCGTCTTGAAATCAAGATGGCGGCCATCAAAGTAGGATTCCTAAGAAATGACAAAACAGACGAGAATGAAGACCCCATTCAATATTTTTACATGATCTATGCAGCCATGACAAATGCTTTCCTCCTGAAATTTGTGTGAAAAAACAACAGACCCCACCCCCAGAACCATGCAAATAAAACATATTTCCCCAACTTGATTTTCTTTGGGTTTTTTTATGATGGCCGATAACACCCTTCTGGTGAGTTCAAACACAAATTTGGCCTGTTATCAGAAATGTCCGGGTCCAATGCAATTTCTACTGGACTAATATGACACCGTATACAACAACTAAAGACGCCATACCTAATAATACATTAAAGCAATTTTGACGTCTTGTACTTTATGTAAATGTATTACGACGCGCTGTCATTGTGACTGACTTACTGAGGTAGTTCTTTACAGACCTTTCTCATCTAATGGTGATATAATTTGAACACATGTGTTGCGTATGATGTTCCTGAAGAGGAAGTTGTGCATCCATATGCTCATGTCACCCCTCTTTTTGAGGAACTATTTTATTCCGCTATATAGGTGGTTGTTGTATGGCTGTCAGTGTAAACATGAAGTCACACGTACTAAATAAAATTGTGTTTAGATCTTGGCCTACATCCTTTGAGGTAAGAAATTGTGATAAAAAATTAAAAGAATTGACTTTCACTTTGTGTGAGTTCATTGGAGTATGAACCGTCACTGAGTGAGGGCCAAACTGTATGAACGTCGGAGCTTGCGAAGGTCAATAACCTACTATGACATCGTATAAGGCAACTAAGACGCTATAACTAATGATATATTAAAAATGTATATTTATATATACACTCTTCAAAAAAGAAACGCACAGGTAGATTTTTAGTAAACTTATTGTACCTAATAAAGTCGATATATATGATTTAATACCATAGATACATATATGAAATTTTGGAGCTCGATAGTCACATGTCGTCGTTGTACAAAGGCATTGAAAACTGTTGATTGTCATGTAAAGTAAAGCCACAAGGTTACACTGAACTCAGTATCTCGTGTGACCGCCCCGGGCAGCAATCACGGCTCCTCGGCACTGACTGGTAAGTGTACGAATTCTGTCCTGTTGAATTCTGCGCCATTCTGCTTGTAACGCGTTGGCCCGTTGTGGGAGTGTCTGCGGTGTGTTCTGACGTTGACGTACACGTCGATTGGGTCCATCTCAGAGGTGTTCGATCGGGTTGAGGTCTGGAAATCTCTACGACCAGGGCAAGTCGTTGATGTTGGCATCATGTAGGTAGTCTACCGAGACACGAGCTGTGTGCGGTGTAGCGTTGTCCTGTTGAAACAGCTCCCTCTGGCGGTCAATGATTGGAAGAAGGTGAGGTTGAAGAATTTATGTACGATTCATGTAGCGATTTGCTGTCAAATTTCCCTGAATCACAACCAAGTCAGATCTCGTGGTGTAGGATATGAGCCCCCACACCATGACACTACCGCCACCGAAATTGTCGAATTCCCGTACACAATGCGGGTCAAAACGCTAAACACGTTGTCTTCCATCTCGCCGGTGAAGAAGAAATCGTGATTCATCGCTAAACTACACTCGTCTCCAGTTTCTCAAATCCCAAGGCTGTAAGGTATGTCACAAACGCAAGCGTCGCTGTCGATGGGTCTGTTGCAAAACGGGGACGAAAACTGGTCTTCTGGGTCGGATTCCAGCCTCGTGAAGATGGTTCCTGACAGCCTGGTCCGATATCCTGCTCAAACCAGGGATGCGTCCTGCAGTCTCCGTAGCCGTGGCATTGCGATGACGTAGGTGGATCAGTCGAATGTAGCGATCCTGTGTTGGGGTGGTATCTCTTGGTCGGCCGGTTCTCAGACGGTCTGCAGTGAAATTGAACTTTGTGTATCGGTCACAAAGGCGGCAAATGGCGCTATGGTGGACGTGCAACAGAAGACTGCGATTCCCCTCTTTGGATACGTCCTATGGCGATGTTCCGATCGGTTTCGTCATTTTCGAACTTGAAAAATGTTGACAATTGAAAGACAAATTATTGACTTATGCTTGCGTTTTTATTGCCACTGCCACGAGTTACTGTAGTGATTTTACTTCCGCGAACAATATGGTGATTAACTGCCCTGATGGTTTCGCCAATTAATAGTGTGATCGTCCGGCACGATCTGCGTAGTGTTATTCTAAAATGCGGTCCGCGACTGTTAGCTCAGAACTAGGGATTTTACCTTTCTCGAAGCTTCGTTGCAGACGAGCCCTTTTCCGGCAGCGCTCGGCCACGTGCATCTTGGCCTCGGCTGCCCGAACACTTCCGAGGGAAACTGAATGTCTCCGACGGAAGAAGAGATCGCCTCACACAACACTCCTCCCTGTTTTCTAAGCTCGGGTACATCCGAGGACGTCCGTCATTGCTGAAGGTCCTCCCCCCATCATTTCTGCTCAGGCACATCCGGAGACGTCCGTCATTGCTGGAGGAACACCTTGGTGTTTTTTTTAGCCGCTCTGGCACATCCGAAGACGTCCGTCATCGCTGGGAGGGATGCTTTAATATTGCTGGAAACCCTACTCCACACATTCAATCATGCGAGGCGTTAAGGGTTTGTACCCATGAATGGACACTGGTACTTGATTTACGGTGTCAATATGGAGTTTCTATATTCTTGCAACCCTACTCCACACATTCAATCATGCGAGGTGTTAAGGGTCTGTAGGTTTAATGGTATCCCCACAGGCTATGGCATCAGATAATTTAAGATGCAAAATACCCATGAATAGACACGGGTACTTGATTCACTGTGTCTTGTATTTCCTTGTATGTAGTTTCTAAATCCTTGCAGCCCTACTCCACACATTCAATCATGCGAGGTGTTGAGGGTTTGTACCCCACAATTAGCATTGGATAATTAAGATGCAAAATACCCATGAATGGACACAGGTACTTGATGGGGAGTTGTGTATCGTGGCTGTACCACTTCCCTGACCCCCAAGAGTAAACCCGGGTGTCCTTCTAGATGGCCTGATGGGTGTGCTGGAATGTGCGCACAGCATCCATTGCTTTCTCTAGCGAATAGGGATGTAGGTTGGCTGCATACTGACCTGCCTCCTTCTGCTCACATCCAAGACAGAACATCATGATGACTTGTCGCTCAACATAGTCTTCTGGCAATCTGTCAAATGCAATTGTTGCTGTTGACATGAGCCGTTCAGACCATTTCGCGAGTGACTCATCTGGTTGTTGGCGCATGGTATTGAATTTTACCTGCGCTGTTTCTGGAAGTTCTTGGCGATCATACCACCGTTGAAACTTTTTAATGAGATCCTCAAATGGGATGTCGGGATCTCGCTCAATGCACGAAGCAAAGTATTCACTCGCTTCGTCCTTCATGCAGAAGCATAACTGGTCCCTGGCTCCTCAGAATTCCAGTTCTCCCGTTTGGTATAAGTCCTAAACTTTAAATAGAAGGCTGACCAACGACTCTTTCCATCAAAGACCAGGGCCCTAGGTACCTTGATTGCCGGGCTGTGTCGGTCCTGACTTGCATAGCTCTGCCTTGGTTGATGCTGTCTGGCCCTTCCTCGGTTAGGAAACCTGTATTCCTCATCATCAACATAATCAAGCACTGGATCTATGCAAATGTCCGGTTCTCTGTTACTTGGGCGACCAGGCTCTGTAACAATCTCTGTGTGTCGTCTGACATCCCCTGCCCCATACTCTCGGTCACTGAGAAATTGCCCAGGATGTATATTTCTTCCTGGTTGGTTTTCGACCCTTCTTGGCTGTGGAATTGTTTGAACATCATGTGTGGCCTGATATTTGTCAATGACAGAAATTATATGTTCTTGCTGTCTTGTTCGGTCGTCTTGAATCCGAGATGCTGTTGCCTGTGCTGGCACTTTGGGTCGCCTCACACAACACTCCTCCCTGTTTTCTAAGCTCGGGTACATCTTTACAGTTTTTCTCCATGACATTTTTTAACAAGTGTGAAAACATTGCCGTTTAAGTCATTGCAAATCGACAATGGCTGCATTTTGACGCACCGTTTGTCGAATAACAGGCCACAATTTTCCAGTAACATAAATCCAATTTATATACCGGATTTTTTGTGTAGTTCACTTAACTACACACTACCTGTGCGTTTCTTTTTTTGAAGAGTAAATATATATTAGCTACACTTTCATTTTATCAGAACATTAGAAGAACACGTGACCAAATGTAATTGCCATGGTAATGACATGATGATCCATTTGCCGCTTAGAACGTCGTTCTATGTAGTTCTATGTTTAAGGCAATAATGTGACTGTGACTATTGCATAACCAGTACTCGACTTGCACATGTTTTCTTCTCTTTACAGAATACCCTGCCTCGCCTGAATGACAAGTCTGTCATATGGACCCTGAAACAAATATATCCAATAAAGCCCATGCAAGGTTATAATAGTGGGCAAGTCTAGGTTACTGCAGTATACTGTGAGATATGGTCATTTCAGAGATTAGATGTTAGTCCACTGTATGGCGAGCATGGTGAATAAAATCATTAGCATTGCACGTTGTAATGGCTGTCTTGTGTGGAGTGGAACTCAACCCAACGTGTGCATGCATGAGGGGCGTTGGGGTAGCCTAGTGGTTAAAGCGTTCGTTCATCACTCCGAAGACCCGGGTGCGATTCCCCACATGGGTACAATGTGTGAAGCCCATTTCTGGTGTCCCCCGCCGTGATATTGCTTGACTATAAAGCGGCGTAAAACCAATCACACTCACTCGCACACATGACTATACACCGGTATCTATACAAACTAAACTGCCAGGCAAAAGAAAACTTACACCGTGCTTGATGGTGGCTAAAAATGAAACAAGCAAGTAGTCGTTATTCGACGGTGATCTATTTGATACGGGTACCATGGCTGTGTTTGAACCTTAAGTTTGCAGTGTTTCGACGACTGCTTTCAGCCTAGTAATGTTTTGATCACGTTTGTGGATAACGTTTTGATCAAATACAGTAAACTACGTTTATAACGAACACGCTTATAACGGACCACTAATTTTCGTTCGTTATAACCGTAGTTCGTTATAAGCATATATACAGCATAACGACAGCAAATAGTCGGGACAAAAAAGTAGGTTCGTTATATCCGTCAGTTCGTTTTAAGCGTGTTCGTTATAAACGTAGTTTACTGTATTTGATCAAATCCAATTTACAAGTGTATACTTCGTTTGCCCGGCAATTTACAACTCGTATTTCGAAATAACGACAGAAGGAGATACTGTAATAAGTTGCATTGCCTTTCAGGAACGTCATGGTCACATTCATGTAAATGCCATCAATATCATCCAAAAACTTGACAATCGATCCACAACATCTTGACACAATGAAACGCCATCAACGAAGTCACCGAACCTGACCGCTTGATCCATTTCAGTGATAGCTCTTAAGAATAAGGTTAGGGGACCAATGATAATTGTAACTGAAATATCCACAGGGAATATACTAGTTGGACATATATATGACTGAAAATATAATGTACCTTAGTAGCAGTGTAGTACTGGTAACGAAAGGAAGTTACAGCGGTAATAAATAGAACATTATATTCGTGTTCATGTCAAACTATGTTCACGACACTCGTGCCTAAAATCACTCCTGTTGTGAACAGGTGAGGTGAGGTGAAATGGGGCTTAACGTCGCGTCCAAGATTATTGCACTTATATAGCGACGTGCATGTACGTGTTTGTGTGGCTGCTTGTACTAGTCCGGACTAATGCCGATTTATAGTGCTAGCTCACTGCGATACCATGCCGCAGTTTAACGTG
This sequence comes from Haliotis rufescens, assembly GCF_023055435.1. Lineage (NCBI taxonomy): Eukaryota > Metazoa > Mollusca > Gastropoda > Lepetellida > Haliotidae > Haliotis > Haliotis rufescens. The sequence goes on from NW_025963779.1 coordinate 17,146,154, forward strand.
AATACCCCACTCAGACACTGTATGCTGACTCCGAGCCGACCAGTCCTTGTTTTAGCACCTTAATGCCGAGCGCCAGACAGGGTAACAACAAGTACCATCTTTTAACGTCTTTTGGTATGACGCGGCCGGGGATCGAACAACGAACCTTCCGCTCTCCGGGCGGACGCTCTACCACTAGACCACGGAGGCGGTCTCGTGTTGTAAACAGTATGAAATGAACACTCCTATAATATCCTCTATATATGGTCTCTGATTGTAGCGAGTGTCAACGTTGAAGCGTTATGACGTTAACTGCTTCATTGTTGATGACGTCACAAATTATGCTTCAGACTGTTGAAAAAAGAAGATATTGCCTTCCACCAAAAGTTCATTGCTACAATGTGTTTTTCTTTAAAAAAACATTCAGGCTCATAGTTTTAAATAAAAAAGAATATCTGATAAGAGCAACAAACAACCCGTTCAATAATCATCCGAAATTTCTATCAAGATTTGTGATGAAGTGTCGTGAGTGAGTGAGTATGGTTTTACGCCGCTTTTAGCAATATTCCAGCAATATCACGGCTGGAGACACCATATATGGGCATCACACATTGTACTCATGTGGGGAATCGAACATGGGCCTTCGGCGTGACGAGCGATAGTTTTGACCACAAGGCTACCAAACCGCCCCGATGCCGTGTCGTGATGACACGCAAACGACAAAATGCTTTGATGTGAATAAACGTGACAAAATACTTTGATGTGAATAAACGTGACAAAATGCTTTGAAGTGAATAAACATGACAAAACGCTTTCAGTAATCATACGAACTCTTTACTGTGGCCGTTGTAAACCTGTGTCGAAGATTACAATGGCCATTGTAAAACCTATTCACCAATTTGGCATGTTCTTTGACCTTGGAATGTTTGCCCACGGCTCTCGATTGTAGGCGCTATAGCTATAGGTTTATACGAAGGTTACGTTACGTGGGAATTATCGCAGCCAGTTAGTGACAGGTACTCTGCTGATGTTCCTGGAAATCCTGAGAGCGGATTGTCGGTGGATCGATCCCCGTCCTGGTCATAACACAATACTTTTCATGCTTGGCGTTAAGGGAATACAACAATGACTGGTCGCCTCGGAGTACGTATAATGTGTCCGAGGGGGGTATCCACGTTAAACTGTGGCATGGTATCTTAGATGGCTAGCACTATAAAACAGACAGAGACACACACACAAGAAAACACTCACACAAACACACACGCACATACACACGCACGCACACACACACACACACACACGTTGATATATCAGTGCTATAATATTGAACGCGACGTTAAACTTCCTGTCATATGACTGTACCTCAGGTAACCGCACTGGGATTGAGTGAGTGTTCTGTCTCGACGGCTTGTAAATATTAGAGCCTAGGTCAGGTAAAATAGTGTTTGACAGCATTAGCAACACGGGGCGTGACCAGACACAAAGACCATCCCCCGCGGTGGCAATGTTGGAATATGCTGAAAGCGGCGTAAAACCTCACTCACTCACTCACTCACTCACGCACGCACTCACACATTCACAACCTTCTCATTCTCGTCGGCATGTCACAAACACGGGTTTGTAGGAACCTATTGTTTCCCGTTATCGATCACACCGTAGGTCCCCACGAAAGTCACACATAAATAAAACACACGCATCCTTTAAATATGATCGATCTACATTAAACTTGGTTACATGATAAAGAAATTCGTCACTGATCAGTGATCATTACTGTTTACAAAGTATATTAAATCATGATAAAAGTGAATAAAAACGTTGCTTGTTAGCAACCATGTAGGAAACGTAATTATCGATAGTAGTGACGTCCCTTTGTGTACACACTGGTGTGTATGACGTCATAATCCCTTCATACATGTATCACTATACACTCACGAGTATACACTGGAATGTTAATAACGGAACAAAGCCTCGTTGTTCAGGCTTATTTATTTTCGGTAGTGAAGCGTCATATATAACCGGCAGATAACACACATCCCAGTATTGTAGATAGGAAACAGGCTAGTACACCAGTAAACGCAGGGCGGTGGCCTTGAATAGCGACCTCCGTCTGTCATATGATATCTATATCAGTTTCATATGACACCAAATCATCTGACCTATTACCTCAAACAAGTGTGTGTTGGCTAGATGTACACTACCTAGTTCGCCTTCTCCATCGTGGTCAGGACAAGACAAGACACTGGTAGGTGGTGTATTTTCTCACGTGATGCTGCGCGAACTAACGCGGACTAACGCCGCTTTGAACAATATTTCAGTTATATCACGGCGTGTGGAAGGAAAGCCGAGGTGATGAAGGTGTTAGATGTTTACCACGTTAATGAAACCAACGAATACGGTTTTAATGCTGACAACCTCAGGGCGTATCTGGGATTCGAACCCACGATCATAGGTTTCTGGCTCGCCTTTGACGACTAGGCCATTCCTGCCCCGACGCTAAATACCTACAACTTAATTTAATAAAGTTTCAAAGCACACCGTGCTGATGTACAACTACAACGGCGCAGTAGGTTTCTATGAGTGAATTCTAGGAAACATGACTGTTTATGACGAATTTAACTATTAAAGTCAAGTTGATTGTGGAGGCATTAAATATAAAGTAGGGTTATCATCACTGATACAGTATTCTCAGGATGTGCATTATCACGTCTGTGGTCTCGCTTTCTTTTACACTTTATAAATAATTTGTATAATTTGAACTGGTATTAAATGGAAATAACGATGATGTTTCTTGTCTTCAAGGTGGCACAGTAACGGGACTTCGCTATTACACGTACATAAGATCGTAGAGTATCTACACCTGCGCGAAACATGTACCTCGTCATCACAAACTACACCACGGAACATTCGTCAAAGGATGTTTGAAGCAACAAGGACATTGTTTTAACATTATTCAATTCATAAATATCCTTTTTGAGCGCTACATACATGTACATGCAACAACTGAATTGAAGCTAAACTTACCGGAAGTGACGTGACCGCGCGCATGGCTATAACACGGAAGTGATTTTATGCACGTTCCGAGGGTTGGTGTGAACCGGATGCACAAGATGGCGTTGTCACAAAGTATATCCGGGTCGCTGTATTCGAAGCTTGGTCTGATTGTTTTGGGCATCGGAATTGTATTTCACATAACTGGGTTCAGCGTCCCTGAATGGGTTAAATGGGAAACAGCTGTGGGGCCAGTGAATTCAGGATTATGGAAAGTCTGTGGACAAGAAATTATGGGATGTGTATACATTTCTGGTCAATCAGGTAAGATTTTCACTCACCGCAAAATATAAGTCGCATTCGTTGTTATAATGACGGCAACTTAATACAGGATTCGCAAAAAACTGACACTGGTTCTCACCACTGAGGTTGTCTTTATACCTCGAATACTATTAGGTGACATTACAACATATTAAAGAAGTGGTACTTTTCTGTACAATGTAAATATGTAGTTCAATATACGGCGCAAGTTACATCCCACCTGTGTCAAGGCGCGGGACACAAGAAATGGACTTATCATATATACCAATGTGGGAATCGATCTCGGGCCTTCGACGTGACGATCGAACACCTTAGCCACCAGGCTATCGCATAACGTGTAGATGATCGCATTGCTTGCATTACGAAGTTTGTTCGGCTTTTGTGAATCCGTGAAGATCTGGGTTAGAATTGATCTTCAGCAACCCATGCTTGTCCTGACTTGGTTGATGCATGTAGCCGTATCCCAATTATGTAGATCGATGCTCATGGGACCCGTGAAGATCCGGATCTTCAGCAACCCATGCTCGCCGTAAAAGCCGACTATGCTTGTGGTAAGAGGCGACTAACGGGATCGGGTGGTCAGGCTCGCTGACTTGGTTGATGCATGTCATGGTATCCCAATTGTGTGGATCGATGCTCATGATGTCAATCACTGGGTTGTCTGGTTCTGACTCGATTATATACAGACCGTCGTCATATAGCTGGAATATTGCTAAGTGCGACTTTAAATAACAAACAAACAAACAAACCAGTCCTTACTTTTACAAGTGTTTTCCAGCATTTCATCTCACCGACTGATCCAACGGGACCACCCCAATCTTGCGTAACAATCCTATAAAGTGTCTCTTGAAAAAGGCGTATCTTTGAAAATGGAATTATCTCCCTTTGTCACAGATGCATTTTGAAAAGACAATAACTTTCAATATCTTTAAGTGGAATTTTAGAAGCTGTAGTATCAATGAATACAGAGTTGAGATGGTTTTCAACTTCTTTATTCATTCGGGGGCACGGGTGGCCCAGTAATGTAAGACGCAGCGATTCACTGTGCAGAGTTGCGCCAGAAACCTATGATTGTTTGTTCGAATCCCGGTTCGCCCCGATTATGTTTCTGAGTACCATACCCCTGCTCGTGGGTTTCACCGAAGTGGTAAACGTCTAAGACCTGCATCACTTCGGGCCTTCCTCCCACATTAAGCTGACACGCCGTGATATAACTGGAATACTGTTAAAAGCGGCGTTAAACCCAACTTACCCACCCTTTATTCAATCCATGCGACATCTATCAAGCAAATGAGATACCAGACCTCTTTCCTAATCGCCGCATTGAAGAAAAAGAAAGTTGAAATTTATACGTTAATTTTTTAAGACGTTAACGCAACCTTGACACTGTCCTTGCAGACTGGTTCCGTGCAGTGCAGGCACTGGAGACGGTGGGTCTGGTATTCGAGGTGGTCGCCCTGTTCTGCGTGGGGTGGTACATGTACCGAGGGACAAAGAGAGCAGCCTTCTCCTGTGCGGCAACTAGCTTCACGTCAGGTGGGAAACATTTCGAAGATAAATATTATTGTTGGTTGTCCGGATTCGGAGTTTGCCGGGATGTAGCAGAAATACCGTTCATCGCGATTGCGAGAGAGAGGAGAGCGAGAGGGGGAGACAGAGAGAGGGGCGAGAGAGGGGAGGGAGAGAGCCTAAAAAAGAGAGGGGAGAGAGGGGGAAAGAGAGGAGCGATAGAGAGAGGGAGGGGGGGGAGATTGAGAGAGAGGAGAGTAGGAGGAGAGAGAGAGAGATAGAGTGCGGCGTGATACCCAATACAAACAAACACTATACAAGTTAAAACTATCCATTTGTTCTTTTGCTGATCTTTTCGCGAACACCTGCTGTCTTCACTATTTGATAGTGTTTCATAAACACATGTTCATGACATAATCGGAATCGTACAATGGACTATTATTCTTATGATAAATGACATGTCTTTTGTCGCTTTTTTCAGGACTATCCACAATTATTGGACTCATAATATTTTGGGCGAGGCATAGTCAGGAAGAGGACCTTAACTGGGGATTTGCTTTCGAAGTGATCGGTGCTCTTAACTGCATATGTGCTGGGGCGTTGTTCGCCTATGAGGGCAAAACACGGACTGGTTACGTCAGTCTCGGATAACAAGGCCGAATTCCATTGGACAAAACCATGGTCTGGGTTTGTCAGACAGAGAGTTATGAGTAACGAGACTGAGTGTTTCAAGAACCGTTCATTTACATTTTACAATTATCTCATCAATCCAACAATAAATAAATAACCACACAAAATTGAAGGATTCCACCCCGTGGCAACTAAATTGCACTCAACATTTCGGAGCACTGTCTACCCGACCACACTGGGATAAGATGAACATACGTTTAAGATTTTATTTAAGACATTCTCTTCAGTGATGTCAAAAGAGAGGGTAAGTGAGTTTGGTTTAACGCCGCTTTGAACAGTATTACAGTAACTATTAAGTTTGATTAAAATTCTGATCTAATATTGTCCATTTCAACCTCAACCGTGCTACTGATTAAGGAAGCAATCTTCTCTGACAATATTTCTAATCGCATTTCTAAGCTGTCCATCCGATGGACGAAAGACTGATTCAAACTCGAGATCTTGGATTTCACAGTGTCAAACATGCGACGCATAAAATCGAGAAGTTTGTCATCTCTTCTCACCTTTTTATGTGAATCATTGAGACCTTGTTCTGTGAGAGGTCTCTTTCTTGAGTGTCCATCGCTAGATCTCATCGTGCTGAGGGAGACGACTTGTGTTGTCTGGGTGGGTCATATTTTTAATCTCCGCCATTACGTTCTTCACGAAAGATTGACTTTCGTTCATCTGCAGGGCCATGTGGCAGAGCCGATCGTGCAGGAAAGGAGAACAAAACGTTGTGTGAGCCTTAAGGTTGTTAAAGTAAAGGATCGCGAGGTAAATCGGGTTAAAACAGTATTGATATACTAAAATCGGAATGTTTTACCCGTAGCAGCGTCATATAAAATGCACATGAATGTGTGTGCCACTGTACCAAATTAATTAAAAATCATGAACATATTCTTTATCATTATGCTATTTAGACCCGACATTTTTACCAGCTCACACATAGTTAATAAATCACTAGACTGGAAGTAATCAATTATTTTTTTCCAAAATTATTACATCTATTTATGATTAATGTCATTGTGTAATAAGAAAACAAATGCCAAATAAATAGCTTTTCATATAAATAAAATCCATATCCAATTGATAAGAGTTCTCCTTCTCCCAAACTGTGTTCCATCACCTGTAAGTTACACACGAATAAGTTTTGTTTGTAAAATGTTTGTGGTGTCATGTTTCATTTCAAGAATTTGTGAAACACAGCTAATAAGTCTTTCTTTCAAAGATTGCTGAACCCCAAAGCTTGGATATGGTGTGTCATGAAGTAAAACATTTTCGTTGCATTCCTTGATTTTTTTAAGAACCTTGTGTGATCTTGGAAGGGTAGGCACTATCGTTGATAGTTCATGGTAAGCCTTGTTTGAAATACCTTCTGAATCTTTCACATAAACAACTTTGTTCAATTCCACCTCAGGAGGAACGGTTTCTTTGACCATGTTCTCCTTCATAGATATCTGGATTTGCCTTCCTTCACTGTCCAGAGTTTGTACTGAAATAGGTTCAAGCACATATCTGTCTAAAAATGCTAAAGATTGTTTACAGTCTCTCACAATCATATGTTTCCTTTTATACTGTTGGGACCTGGACACCTCCCCATTAGGAAAATGCAATTTCAATGAGCGTCTATTGGACACACTTGAAAGTAAGTTTCCTTGTTGTACATTTAACAATTTTGTGGATAGTAATTGAACCTTTTTCCTTAGATTTACATTTTGTAAAAGTAAGGATTTGGCCTTCCTAACAGAAGATTTGTACTTGTGAAGATAAGACATGCTTTTTAACAATTTTGATTTTAATGTTTTTATGTTGTGTTCAGACACAAATACTTTGAAGGAATATTGTTCCTTCTTCCATGTCCCCAACAGAGTCTTATACTGCTTCCCACCCTTCCGTCTGGTTGTATCATGTTTTGAAACAAGCTTTTTCAAATATGAAGCCATTGTAGATGACATTTTGCCATACTCAACAGTACTGCAGTCAGTCTTATTTTGTCTGCAAACAATAGTTATTATTTCATTGCATATATCTGGTGAAAATGTTTTTTTTCACCGGTGTTAATCTCTTAAATTCTTGAAAAAGTGTCAGTTTTGATACACTTGCATTAAATACATCTGATATGCCAGTCATTCCTGATCTCCTAGTCATGTTGTTAAGTGGCATGATTGAGCAGTATGTAACACAATAGAACAGAGACACAATGGGTGGCCAATTCATACCTAAGCTATATAATACAGATACATTCAAAGATTTCTTGAAACACTGTGCAGTAAAAACAATCTTCCTTCAAAGGCAAATTATAGCAATTCAAGATTTCAAACTTATTTTACAACATTATCAAATGTTTGTTCCTAAAATCTGTCTCAAGTAAGTTAATGTCCAAAATATGTATTTTGTTAAATGTGGGCAGATTTCAACAAGCCGTTGTGTGTCGGGAAATCGACACATGTTCATTTAGTTGTTCAGTATGCACCGTAAGAGACACAGATCATTTCTGTTACCCTTTTCCACAACAAATTTTTAACACTTCCTGAAGTATAATTAATGTACTAAAAACCATCAATATATATGTTAACACTACTGATGTTCGGATTATCCACTGTTAACATGGCAAATTGAAATGGGGCTATATTTGTTGTTTTGAGTTAGAAAAGTGTTTGAGAACAACATTAGTTTACCATAGACAAGTCACGATTACGACTATATCGATTTGTGTATTGGATTTAGGCCCAGCACGGGCCACAGAGACTGTCAAGGAGGCCTATTTTCGCCCAGCACATAACTTTGATTTATACAATTATGTAAACAAATGAGAGTTATCGCCCCTATCTAAACCTTCGTCACCTACGCCTTGTCACAATGGTATAACCCACATTCGACTCAACATTTACACTTGTTATATTTCTGCGCAAAAGTCAGTAAATAAAGCTTTGCATATATCCAGTTGGACCTTGCTATGTTATGTAAATTTATATAATGAAATGTGATAAAAATGAACTAACCAAATGTTTTGAAAGCAGATAATATTTCTCTCGTCCGCTCGCCTGTCTTTGCCGCATGTGCTGGATCCCAAACGAGGCTCGTCTAAATGTATATTAACTGGATGTGGACTGTGTGGTCTAATTCAAAACTGAAATACTGCGGGCATTTTACACCAATCGCAGTGATTTTTTCAAAGAGCTCTCAATATCGAGAGGAAAAGATAACTACGGTGTAACTAGCTACCTGGAAACCATTTTACGGGTGCTTGCTGAAATCCCTTTCAAGGTCAGTTCAAACAAACATGCAGTAATGGACCTTCGATATATATCAAAGTACGACCAAAATACAACTTTTTTTTAAACAAATGTCGCCAGGTATCATTTTAAACAACCCTGATATATATAATTCAGTTGTAACCAGATCAACAAAATCAACATAGGGTAGTGTGTGGTCGAGAGAAATAAGGGTATCTTAGAAAGTAGGTCAAACCATTACACACAGCACTATGCTTAATGCGACTTTTGTTTTGGTTTGAATATTAACCCTCATATCACTGTTGAAAATGGGATGTGTGTCATTGTTTACATTTCACAGTTGTTACAACCACTTTCGAGTCTCGAAACAGCTTAAATGTTTTCCTTCACTAAAAGTTACAATGGACGTTATACTCATTGCAACAGCATTGATGAAAATGCAAAGAAATTTTTTTGACTACCCGTTCTAGCGAGTTTCTATAGTAAATACATGTCGTGTCCGCCATGTTTGTTTGTCTAGTTGGGGCGGCCATTGCCTGGATCAGTGCATTCGTCACAACTCGCCTCTTTCCGTAACCTCGCTATTCGGCTTGTTCCGGAATAACACGAGTTGGTCATGAATGGGGTCCTTCCCAGCGCGTGACATCTTCGTTACACTCTCGGTAACATCGCGATAGTATAGAGAGCTCCGCGAACGGACTATCGCTGTGAGGAGCTTGGGGGTCAGTGTTGCGCCAGCGCAGCATACCCAGGTAACCAGCCTGACCAAATATCTCCCTTTGCTTGAGGCGCCAATGAATCAGAGAGTGACTTGCAAACTCCAAGTTAAAACAGTGGATCATGAACGGATTCCTGAGCGGCTTCGATTTGCATCACCGACTGTTTTGTGTCGCAGGTGGCGTTACAGCTGTTGCTGTATCAGTTGTCATCGTCAAGAAACTATGGCCTAGGTATGACTTTTTGTACAGCTTTTACTTACTTACTTACTTTGGAGATTTAACGTGCGCTTTCCGACTGATGCGTATTTCGCACACGGATGTACAGCTTTATAATGAGCAGCTATATATAGAGACTCAGTCTATTCGCTGTTGACATTAATATCACTATTCATTATAGTGTGCTCAGTCATGCTTCATGAACATGCGGGGCGGGTGGGTGGGCAGTAGGGATGTGGCTGCTTAGCTCTGTGATCTCGACCTCTACCCTGTTGTAACGGTTAATAATACCCAGTGCGAAGCGAGGTTGTTTGCCTGTGAAGTACAACAACGCTATGGTTATCGTTGAACTGACGAAACGCCCATAAAATACTTTGTACGACTGCAGCACATCATCCGAGGACCCTGGTCAGAGACCATATTGTATGCTCTCTGCCCTGGTGTACTATGCTGAGAGTCTTGTACTTGTCATATATTAGTGTGTGGTCAGGGGAATCTGGGGAAAGTCACTAAAAATATGTCAGCCCGTAGGGGAGGGTTAAAAAAGTAAACAACATATTTCTACGTTGCAAGGAACAACTAAGTGGCGGTGGGCGGTGCAGTTTGGTTAGACACGAATTCCAGGAAATCTGTTAAAAACAGCAGCATAGAGAAAAATGAATTCATATTGCTGTGTTCAAACATATATTTACTAAATATGATTTTAAGATCCACACGTGTCGATAGTTCTGTCCGTAATTTTACGAATCAACAGCGAGGTCACATCGAGATCATGCTCGCCATTCCACATATATCGCACGTCAAATGACGACCTGTTCGTGAGGAGAAGGCGCACGTTCATGGTGGCACAGTAGCTTGCGCAGAACTGTGTCCCAGAGCTACCAGTATTCGCTGGTCGTGTTTTCAAATGCTAAGTTTACTGAAAATGACCCTTGAGTTGTAAGCACCACATACCTGTTTGTGTGTTTTATTTGTTTGTTGTTTAAGGCCACTTTCAGCAATACTAAAGCCATGTGACGGCAGTATTTGAATAATATTGTTTGAAAGACATGTGCTTTTCAAAACTGAGTTATAATTATCAAGGTCTGAAAGCTCCTTATGATTATCTCGAAGTCGGATGAATATTTAGGTATATATATATTATTATATCAATTGAAACGAATGAAATAATAGTATTTAACGGGTGCCAGAAAATGTTTAAAATAAATAACGCGGAGTTCGATGCATAGCTTGTATGTTTAACACCACAGTCAGCAATAGTCCATCGGGTCTGGGCCAGACAATCTAGTGATTGACATCATGAGCATCGCATTTGGGTTGCGATGACATGCATCAGGGAGCCTGACCGATCGGTCCATTTAGTCACCTCTTACAAGCCAGGGCTAGAGTTAAGGAATTTGATTTCACTTGGACCAGTTGCATGTTGACACGAAAAGCAAGTTGCGCCAAACAAACGTTGCACCCTGGTCCCATAAGTGTAGCAAAGTTGAACCCAGGCCGGTCTGGTGTCAGTGTCACAAACATTAATGACGTATTTCTGTAAAACGTAATCTTGAAGTACCTACATTAAGATGTCATTGAGCATGACAAATTAGCACAGGGATCAGTTATGTATACTAGCCACATAAAGAAACTGTGCACGGAGAAAATATATTCTGGATTCAAATACAACACAGCAAGAACAACATGATGCAGACGCTGTAGCAGCTGAATGATCGGACCATAAGAAAATGTCAACGGGACCTGAACAACATCTGTTACGATGACGTCAGAAGATCAAAATGGAGTAGGGGGTCAGACGACAAAGTCACAAAGTCAATAACGGGTATGACCACCCTGTGCGTGAATTACAGCTGTGCATCGGCGACGCATGGAGTCCACTAAATGGGCATGGAAGGTCTGGGGAATGGCCTGCCATATCCTCCTCAAATCCTGTGCCAAGTCACGGACGTTATCTGGGGGATGTGGAAGACGACGCTGACGGCGCTCCATTTCATCCCACACATGCTCTATTGGGGAGAGATCTGGAGAATTTGCAGGCCATGGCAGTAACATGACATTGTTATGGTGAAGGAAATCCATTGCGACCCTAGCCGTGTGAGGACGAGCGTTGTCCTGTTGAAATGTCAATCACGGGCCATGACGTTGCAGGAAAGGAATGACCACAGGCCTCAGGATCTGATCTCTGTAGCCAACACCGGTGATATTGCCCTGAACAACCACCAAAGGGGTTCGGTGCCGTGCTGTTATCCCACCCCAAATCATCACAGAGCCATCTCCAAAACGATTCCTCTCCACAATACAGTTGCGTGCATAACGTTCTCCCAAACGCCGGTAGACACGTTGGCGCCCGTCACTGTGGGAAATGTTGAACCTCGATTAATCTGTAAAGACAACATTTCTCCACCATATTCGAGGTTGGCGAACATGATTTCGACACCATCTTAGACGGTTGACTCGATGACGGTGTGTCAGGATGGGACGTATGGCAGGGCGTCGTGGTCGAATCCCGTACTGACGTAAACGATTCCAGACAGTGTTGGGATGGATACGGCGCAGTCCAGGAATTGTCTGGGACGTCGTTACTGCCGTTTGGAACCTGTGTCGGAGATGTGTAACTCGAATCCATCTGTCCTGTCTTGGCGTCGTTACTCGGGGACGACCTGAACGTGGGTGGTCGGCAACGTCATTTGTGTTCTGATAACGCCTCACCAATGCCGATATCGTGTTACGATGGCATTGGAAATGTGTTGCCACCTGTTGTTGCCTCATGCCCGCTCGGATCATTCCAATGGCTTCATGACGCTGTGCAGCTGTCAATCTTGGCATGATTTGCTTGTGATATGCTTGTGTCTGCGCCTGAGAATTTTTGAATTTTTGAATAACCACAGATCATGCTTTCCAAAGTGACAGCGAATTTTGAGTTGCACATGCTGTGTACAGCTGCACAGGATGCACGTGCAGTAACACATTGCACGTCCATAGGCCCCCATCAATGACGTCATATCGCATGGCACGTGCATGAGCGTTTGAATGTCTCCAATAATTGCTGTGTTCAAACCTATATTTCTTATATGGACGGTGTGCCCTCATATCTATATTTTCTCCGTGCACAGTTTCTTTATGTGGCTAGTATAGTATGTCAAATAAACGTTAGAGGTACTGAGTGTGTTCAAAGAGTCAGACACAAATCTATTATTTTACATCATTCCATGTACTTGAATTTAGACATAAATATTAGGTTGCATGTTTCAAAAATAGGTTGCACTTATGTGCACTTATATAGCTAAATCGACCCCCACAAGCACAGGTTCCTGGGGATTATAGTCTTAGCCGTCCTCCCGGAGAGCGTTAAAAGATGGTACTTGTGGCTACCCTGTCTGGCGCCCGGCATTAAGGGGCTAAAACAAGGACTGGTCGGCTCGGAGTCAGTATACTGTGTCTGAGTGGGGTATTCATGTTAAACTGCGGCATGGTATCTCAGTGAGCTAGCACTATAAATCGGCATCAGTCCGGTCTAGTACAAGAGGCCACACACACACACACACACACACACACACACACACACACACACACACACGTCGCTATATAAGTGCACTAATCTTGGACGCGACGTTAAACCCCATTTCACCTCACCTATAGTCTTAGCCGATGCACAAGGTCTTTCACAGATACCAGGTTGTTTTTGACGTCGCTTTGAACAGCATTTCAGTTACCTCACAGCGTGTGAGCCACTGCCAAACAAAAGATCAATATCAGTTCGAATCCCCGATCAGCGGATCCTCACGCGACTACGGGACACAATTTGCGACTGGTGATGTATTATAGGGGCGGAAGGGCCGATGGGGTTGTCCGGCGGTCTGTATCATGTTTCGCAGACACCACCCCCATTTTATGTAATATGTTTATATCCCCCTGAAAAAACAATAACATTTTTACATGCCCCCATTCCCCATCCTAAGACACACACGCGCGCGCACGCACGCACGCAAACATACGCACGCACGCACGCACGCACGCACGCACGCACGCACGCACACACACATTGTATTGAATATTCGAAATTTATTTATTGATTTAAAGACCAAATATCTATTGTACATGATATCATACGATGTTTATTGCTGTTTCAGAAAAAAGACGACCTACCCCCGTGACACTGTCATTCTCCACCAGATAGGGAGGGGACCCTACGCCCCAAGCTTATCTCCGTATATCGTACTTGAGACGTACCTCAGGATGGCAAAAATACCTTATCAGGTGAGCAATTCCAAAGGCGCACTGCAGGGCAAGCTTAAATGAATATCATAAGATGCTTACATGTGAGACGAATGATGATTGCGCATGGGTGAGTGAGTATATGAAAAGAGTAAACTAGTTCCACTGTTGGTTCTCGAAGCAAGTTTAGCGCTTTTATAGCGCTTTTAGCTTTTAGCGTCTAGGTGCTCGTTTATCTGGACATGAGCCCAGTGCTTGACGGTCAAACTTATTATATCGGTGTTGTGACGAAACACTGTCGAAACTTACGGAGAGTTTTAAAGATGAAAAAAAATCATTTACAGTTGAAGGGATGTTTGTTTGAGACATATATTTTCACTCAACTCTTTCTCTGAAAGGAGGAGCCATCCGATTGTTTTCCCACCACACATTAATTTTCAAAACATCAACGATGTGCAGTGAACCACTTTTTATTTTTTGTAAAACCTGAAGACAAATTATTTTATTCCAGCAGTATGTATGTATGTACTATGTATGTGTGTGTGTGTGTGTGTGTGTGTGTGTGTGTGTGTGTGTATGTATGTATGTTTGTATGTACATGTATGTGCGTATGTATGTATGTATGTACATGTATGTGTGTATGTATGTATGTATGTAGGTAGGTAGGTAGGTAGGAAGGTATGTATGTATGTATGTATGTATGTATGTATGTATGTATGTATGTATGTATGTATTTACATGTGTGTATGTATGTATGTATGTGGGTGGGTGGGTGGGTAGGTACATTGTAGGTAGGTAGGAAGGTATGTATGTATGTATGTATGTATGTATGTAGGTAGGTAGGTAGGTATGTAGGTAGGAAGGTATGTATGTATGTATGTATGTATGTATGTATGTATGTATGTATGTATGTATGTATTAAGTAAACAGGTTTGATAACTGTCAATGTGAGGGTGAAATCTGTTCAAATGTGATACCACACAAGTCTCAAAGATCTACCAAACATTGTAGTTTAATCAGCCAGTCACTACAATATCTTGTATTCTAGGTTAGTCATGGAATGACTCCATCTCCGAAAGGAAAATGGCCTTGGATCGAATACAACGGGGAAGTTGTGGCCGACTCAGAACTATGCATTGACTTTCTGAACAACAAGTTCACCAAAATTTGAACAATCATCTAACGCCATTTGACAGAGCCGTGGCCTTGACCGTGAGGATCACGATGGAGGAACATGCAATTTTGTAAGTGGACCAGGGAGATACAGTGATGAATGAGTGAGTGAGTTTGGTTTTACGCCGCTTTTAGCAATATCCCAGCAATATCACGCTTTAAACACTAGGCTACCCGGCCGCCCCTTACAGTGATGAAGGCACGGATGCGACAGTGTTTAAGTGATATGACGGCGTGTCAGCTCAATGTTGGTGGAAATCACAAAGTAATGCAGGTTTATCACTCTTGAGAAATCCACTGTCACGGGTAGGGTGCTGACAAACCAAGAATCATAATCAGGGCGAATCTGGGATTCAACCCCATGATTATAAGGACGCTGGTACCTTTCAAGACCCGTGAAGATCCGGGATAGAATAGGTCTTCACCAACCCATGCTTGCGCGTATGAGGCGACTATGCCAATCGAATCGGGTGGTCAGGCTCGCTGACTTGGTTGATGCATGTTATTTCATACCAATAGCTTGGATCGACGCATATGATGTCAATCACCGGATTGTTTTGTCCAGACTCGATTAATTACAGACCGCCGTCATACAGTTAGAATATTGTTGAGTGCGGCGTTAGACAACAACCAAACAAACAAACAGAGACAAAACTCGATGAACGAATGGGCCACCCTTGCTTCAACTGAGATGCAGTTTAGAACACCTACACGTATTACATTTATCATCACAACCTCATATCCAATGCGTTATGTCTCCAATTTATTTAAGAATTGAACGTCAGTTTGAACTCGCAAGCTCGGAGGTTCACACAGTTTAACCAGCGCTTTTAAATCGTTCACACTTCAATGAACCCATCCAAACTGACGTTCAATTCATATAATTTGATACTTTGTAGTTTACTGGTCTCGCCGTATAATATCGTATCAATGTTTGCTGAAATTTGAAGTCCTCTGGTTTCGCCGAAGAACATTGCAACATTGTTATTTTGTCGGTATTTGCCGGCTCTCGGTCACATACGTTTCCCCACGCAGCTCACTGTGGCTTTTAACAAACTTGAATAACATGACAAAGAATACATTTTATTTTAAACGAAGCAACATGGATTTCATAGACATTGCAAAGGCAAGTTCAAATCCAGTTTATGAATGATAAACGAGTTGACAACCATTATTGGCAGTCACGTCTGATTCATATACTTTGTGTAGATATATACATATATGTGTACATATATCTATGTTTTATGACGCAATACATATTATGCCAACACAACCATTAAAGCTCTCTGGAAGAGTTACTACTTGGTTGCCTCCCTTGTTCCACCGTGTGTGATGCACTGGTCCCAGTCGGGCCAGAATGTTTCCCTCATACGTTCACAGTAGGCGGCCAGGTTGGGGTATTTGTCTGCGAAAAAAATGGGAAAGTTCACAATCAACAACTATTAAGCAAGATATGATGACATGAATTCATATGTAAATAGGATTATTTATATTTCGAACTAATTTTTGCAAATAAAAGGGTTCAAGGAATACAATTGAGAACTGATAATAGTATCACATGTTACAGATGTATTCACGGGAGACAAGGACGTATATTGCATGTACTTATATAGTCCGTGTTTCAATATAATTGAATCAACATGAAATTATTAATGTACTGGAGAGAAATATATCTTGTCTGTTATACATGCATGGGTATTTTATCAGCAGACAATATATGAGAATCGCTGCCACACTCTGAGGGACTTCACTTTTATGCACTCATTAGATGTTAGATACGCTACAATATAAAAGATATAATCTAAACAACTCTGACGACAACACTTATGTAAATGCAGATGTGATGACAAAAAGGTAGGAGTACGTTATGCATACTATGTTATCAGTACCCTGCAATGGTGTGAGACTGGTGCAACTTAATTGCAGGAGAACACTATAGCGCATGCACTGACATAATGCTATCTATAACAAGATGGTTATGAGATAATAGTAGGAAACCTATTTACATCTGAAGCGTTGACGAACTGCATAGGTTCTGTTTTCACTATACGTTCCTCCATCACCAATAAATACATAGTATTACTGTCGATTTTCAGAGTAGGCGCTTATTTTAACCAACAAATCAAGACACGACTTGGCTTAGAGGCGAGTAAATTAGCTCAGTGAGTGAGTTTGGTTTTACGCCGCTTTTAGCAATATTCCAGCAATATCACGGCGGGGGACACCAGAAAATGGGCTTCACACAATGTACCCATGTCGGGAATCGAACCCGGGTCTTCGGCGTGACCAGCGAACGCTTTAACCACTACGCTACCCGACCGCCCCAAATTAGCTCAGTGCAATGAGCGCTAAAGATTACATAACAAAAACAGTAATATTTTTCGGGTAACATGTACAGTGCCTTTGCCGCCCATCTTCTCTACTATTGATGCCACATCAGGCAATGGTAGGGTTCGCGCAAAGTGCATGCACGGACCAGGGCTCGTTTGACTAGGTAATCATACAAACTTATAGAGAAACTATATGTTTAACCTATATCATGGTATAAGTGGAACCAACTCCCGGAATCAATCTATTCTCATGATTTCTCCATTATATAGACACACGCCACTACAACGCAAATCGTCCTTATGTCGTCATAGGGTATGAAGGAACTCGTGAAGTATCGTTGATGCATATAAAGGTACTTGCCCTTAATGATATCCTCGTGCCCAGTTCCCGGGAACTGCCAGTAGACCTGTGACAGCTGACCGAACACAGCGCAGTCAGTCTCACAGGGCTCGTCCCCCATCAGGAACCTTTTCTTCCCTGAAACAACCGCATGTGTACATTGAGTAAATTAAAACAAAGCAAAACACATTACAGGTACACAATAGGAAAAAAGTACAAGTCTTGCGTGTCGTGACGGTCATTGCAACATATTTTGGTTAATGTGAAGTTTACACCATATACGGCTTTTCCACCGGATGAGAGGCCGGTCATATGGCCGCGAAACTGACGTTTATAAGTCGGGTCGGGTATGGTGCTGACAAACCTAGAAACATAATCGGGGAGAACCGGGATTCGAACCCACAATCATAGGTTTCTGGCGTGCCCAAGGGTGCAACTCTGCACAGCGAATTGCTGCGCCTTAGACGACTGGGCCACCCGTGCCCCCGTCAGAAAACTAATTATATGGAGAAATGAAGTGGTGCCTATAGCGAGCTCGGTGTCAAAATGTAGGAAGTGTCAAATCATTTGATTCGCTTAACTCCAGTATAATTGGGGGCATGGGTTGCATGGGTTTTACGTATTGT
Source organism: Haliotis rufescens (assembly GCF_023055435.1). Taxonomy (NCBI): domain Eukaryota; kingdom Metazoa; phylum Mollusca; class Gastropoda; order Lepetellida; family Haliotidae; genus Haliotis; species Haliotis rufescens. Next base: position 17,164,481 of record NW_025963779.1, read on the forward strand.
ATTGAGGAAATGAACCGAACCAGGGCCTTAGGTTTGATCACGAGGATGATGGCTTAACCACTAAACTACCCTACCGCCCCTCATTATATGAGGGTTAATGTACACGCTCCGGATAAGAGAAGAAGGCATTTAACATTTGCCTGTACACAAAACCAATTTACTGGTGAGTATACAGTATGCAGTGAAAATCCAGGAACGATTGACGAGAGAAATCGAAAATGACTCAGTAGCCAATCGGGTGTTGAGTGAGTGAGTGAGTGAGTTTGGTTTTACGCCGCTTTTAGCAATATTCCAGCAATATCACGGCGGGGGACACCAGAAATGGGCTTCACACATTGTACCCATGTCGGGAATCGAACCCGGGTCTTCGGCGTGACGAGCGAACGCTTTAACCACTAGGCTATACCCGACCGCCCCTAATCGGGTGTTGAGGCGAAATGGGGTTAAACGTCGCGTTTAAGATTATTGTACTTAAATCGCGACGTGCATGCACGTGTGTGTGTATGTGTGGCTGCTTGTACTACTCTGGACTGATGCCGTTTTTAAAGTGCTATCACACTGAGATTCCACACCGCAGTTTAACATGAATACCCCACTCAGACATAGGAAACTGACTACGAGCCAACTACCAAGTAGTCCTTGTTTTTGCCCCTTAATGCCGAGCGCCAGGCAGCGTAACAACAAGAACCATCTTTTAACGTCTTTTGGTATGACGCGGCCGATCGAACAATCTCATTAAAATCAGATCTTAGTTCTCGCTACCGCTAAACAAAGATCTGAGGACACCTCATTAGGGGTCACGTCAGAATGACCTTTCATCCGACCAATCAGAGCGTCGCTTACCAGATCATGAAAGTGACAGTCGGAATGTGATTTCTCATCATGCAGCCTCAAAAACTTTAAAACGGGGTATTCCGAACGATAGTTACGGGCTTAACGACTGAATCTATACAATCTAGACCATATATTAGCCATTCGAGAATGTTATTTTGTTCAGGTTTCAAATTTTTAAGCGAGAATTTGTCAAAATATGTTTCGAAGCGTTGTCGCCAGTTTGAAATCAGTGCCGTAAAGCACGAGAAGGCTGCCTTCTGATTGGCTAATGTCGACTTCTTGTCAGTAATTCCATTGGTCGGTCAGAGTTAGCGAAAGTTCGGTCTGACGTGACCCGTTATGAGTTGTCCTCAGATCTTTGTTTAGCGGCAGCGAGAACTAAGATCTGATTCTAATGAGATTGTCGATCGAACACCCCCGCTGTTACGCGCTACGGGAGCACGCACTTCTTCCAGACCACGGTGGCGGTCCTGAGAATTGTCCCATTCATTGTTTCTACTTTGTATCAGTTTACATACCAATGAACCCCCATATAGCCTGGCTCTGTCTGTTCATGAAGGCAGTTACCTCCTCCTGATTGTGTCGACCTGTTACCTGCCTCCAGGCGGCGCTAAGCACACAATTGATTAGCAACAATTTATCATTATCATAAACCCATCGGAACATACAAAGACACCTTAAACTATTTAACTGAAATCTATAAAATGTATAGAGTGTAATTTCTGCATACCTATGAAGTCGGACAGAGATTGTAGATCCTTCTTAAACATCTCAGTTATCTCCCCTTCTGTGTGTCGGCCCAAACCTTGACTCCATGTCTGCTTTTTAACTTGTCGTCGAATCATCCAGAAGACAAACTTCCCAAACTTAAATGTATTTAATAACAAAGATTTGTCGTTGTCATATATCCATCGGAAGAGGACAAGGAACCTGAAACGATAGTGTTATTCGTGCATGGATACAGGTAGATGTAAGTTAACTAATACAGACATTTCATGTAGGTATTCCTAGAAAGGTGATGTAAGTAAACACGTGTTTCACGTCGCCTTCAAGACTATTTCACTCATCATCTAGCGACGTATATGCACGCGTGTGTGTTTGGCTGCGTGTACAGTTTGACCACTGATATGCCATGCCTCAGTTTAACTCCGAGCTGACATGTCTTTGTCTTATTCACCTGAAGCCGAACACCAGGCATGGTAACAACAAGGACCATACATACATTTACGTATTTTGGCAGACGCGGTAAGGGGATCGAACCACCTACCTTCCGCTATCCGTATATGAAGAAAACCAACAAATCCCTTTTCATATTAATAAGAAATCCCGCCTGTGCGACTACACAACATATGCGGTTCTCAGAGAAGGGTGCATGTTGGTGAGGTTAAGTGAAATGAGGTTTACCGTCGCGTCCAAGATTATTGCACTTATATAGCGTGTGTGTGTGTGTGTGTGCGTGCGTGCGTGCGTGCGTGCGTGCGTTCGTGCGTGCGTGCTCTAGTCCGGACTAATGCCATTTTTTAGTGCTATCCCATTTAGATACCATGTCGCAGATAAAATATGAATACCCGACTCAGACACAGTATACTGACTCCGAGCCAACCAGTCCTTGGTTCGGCCCCTAACAGCCAAGCGCCAGGCAAGATAAAAACAAGAAACATCTTTCAGCGTCTTTTGGTATGACGCGGCCGGGGATCGAACCTCCGACCTTCTGCACTCCTGGCGGACGCTCTACTACTGGACTACGGCCGCGGAGGCGGCCAAGTGTGCATGGAGATAAAGGTATATACTGTGGAGTGAGGCGCCGTAATTCAGTGTGCAGTAAGATCCGCCTATTGTGGATTCGAATCCCAGATTCGCCCTGATTATGACCCTCGGTTTTGTATGAAAATACAAAAAAGGCCCATGTAATGTTATTCCTAATATCAAAGGCCACTTTGATGACTGTGCTCTTGCAAACACAGTAGATAGGATTATCCAAAGGCTTGCAAAGTTTTTGCTTCATTGGACTTGCTTCGTTTACGGTGAACCGAACAGCTATAAATGACTGTTTCTCACCAGTACAGATGTTCCTCCGCCATGACCTGCATTGCCTGAGCTACACCTCTGTCAGCAGGACTCAGATCCCTGTTCAGGTCGACCCCCAGCTTCTGGTTGAGGAATTTGATACACAGTGTCGAGTCAGCTACCTCCTGTCCATTGTACTCAATCCAGGGAAATTTGCCCTTTGATGAACGCTGCCTCCCATGGACGTTCTGTGTAGAATGACATTGAATGAAACACTAACGCTATTAGAAGTTTGTAGCTATTTGTTGACATACTGAAATACCTTGCTATTTTTACTGCAGAATATATTTGTTCATCAGATCTAGACAACCAACTCGGAGATATTGCTTGACTTCGCTACCCCCTGCCCATTGTACTTAATCCAGGGGAATTTGCCGTTTGATGAAGGCTGCCTGTATGGGCAACTGTACGATATATGTCCCAAAGGAATGCAAAGGGAAACAACACTCACTCACTCACTCACTCACCTACCTGGTAGGGTATCCTGGCCATCCGGAGGTAGGTCTCTAGCTTCACAGCAAATGGCGTCATGCTTGGGGCAAAGTGACCTCTACCGATCTGATAAAGGATGACTGTATCTCGGGGATACTCCTTCGTTGCCTTTGTCTTTCTGTACAATATCATAACAGATCAACGTAAAACTGGTGGCTGTGTTTTCAAAGTAGTCAGATATGACGGGATCGGGTGGTCAGGCTCGCTGACTTGGCTGATGCATGTCATCGATCCCAATTGCGTGGATCGATGTTCAAGATGTCAATCACTGGATTGTCTGGTTGGGACTCGATTATTTACAGACCGCCGTCATATTGCTGGCATATTGCTGAATGCGGCGTAAAACAACAAACCAACCAACGAACATGACGGAACAAAACAAACAGTTTCATGAGCACAAAGAAAAATAATAAAAATAGCAGCCGCATAAACTATTGCTTGTCAGGGACAAAAAGTTACATTTACGCCTCTTTTTCTGTACGTCCTGGAATATTTTAACAGTAGCACTATAGTGTATGAGCGTCAAGTTATCTGTCACACATTGATTGTAGTCTGATAGTTTTTGATTGAACGAATGGAGTCTCTTTCAGACGCCAGAGTATTTTATTGAAAAGGCAATCTCACTCGCATAGGGGGCACGGGTGGCCCAGTCGTCTAAGGCGCCGCAATTCGCTGTGCAGAATTGCGTACCTTGGACACGCCAGAAACCTATGATTGTGGGTTCGAATCCCGGGTCGCCCCGATTATGTTTCTAGGTTTGTCAGCATCATACCCGTGCTCGTGGGGTTCACCGAAGTGGTAAACGTCTGAGACCTGCATCATTTCGGGCTTTCCTCCCACATTAAGCTGACACGCCGCGATATAACTGGAAATACTGTTAAAAGCGGCGTTAAACCCAACTCGCTCACTCACTCTCATACTTCATTTTCATGGCTTCTTCAGCATTTCATTTTGTTTCGGTTAGTGATTGGGTTGGGTTTAACGCCGCTGTGAACAGTATTCCAGTTATATCACTGCGTGTCAGCTTAATGTTTTGATTGTTTGTTTGTTTGTTGTTTAACGTCGCACAGCGAATTGCGGCGCCTCAGGCGATTTGTCCGTCATCCCCTTTTGTTTTTTGGGAAAATGATTAATAACCAAGTTTGTTTTCGGAACGAATTGTTCCAAACAAAATCCCAGGTACTCTAACCTCCACCGACCACGCGCCCAAGGAAATCAAGTGCTCGATCCCAAAAGTTAAACAAGATATCAGCTAAAAAGCATTGATAATTCAACATACACGGTTATATATAGAACTCGTTAACATGAAACACAAAGACAGCTTTATCCTACTGGATATTTTCTACGGAGACCAAAATAACTGTTTCACCGGTTTTACTGTCAACAAAACTCTTCTCTCTTAACTGGGTTTTCGCACATGATAACTTACTTGAAAAACAGTTTCCTGAGAGCGACGACCGACACGACAGCTACGACAACACATCCGACAGCATACAACACTTTCTGTGATGTGTCCAGGTCGTTAAAGGCATCCACGATGGTCTCCATTGCTGGTGATCTGTAATTGACTGTCCACAGCTCTACCTCAGCAGGTTGGCCTAAATAACTACCACACAGCTACCGGGTACTCAGCCGTTGAAGGAATCCTCGAGAGTTTCCATTGACGGGGATCTCTGTGCTTACTGTGAATCTCACTGTGAACCGAGTTGTGTTCAAGGGCGACCTAAATAACTACCAACAAGCAACCCGATCACAGCATGAATCACGTTGAAAAGGGGAGTGAGTCGCTCGCGCCTATTTTATTGTAAGGGGTCAGATATCGTCAAATTTCGTTCGTTTTAGTTTAACAGGATTATATTATATCACCAAGAAATTTACTTATTTACTTATAATGTGAAATGTGAAAAATAACTGGACTTAATGTGAAACCCCGTTAATTTGGACGTTCCGTTACCAATGAAATCATTTGCTTTGACATCAATGTATAACCAGATAAACCAGGTATGTGTATTGTGAGGAATTAAGTCAGTCTACGCCGCTTTCAACACAAGTATTCCGTCCCAATTACAATGTATACAAGAAAACATTGATGCAGAGCATCAAAGTTCCCCGCCATATGTGATGCCTCACAAACGCATAATTATGATGTTACTGAAAGGCATGATGGAGCATAATTATATTAACCACAAATAACACAACGCTGTTGTGGAAAAAAATATTATTTATTTTGAGTATTGGGCAATACAGTTGATACATTTGCATAGGGTAGGTCTTTTTAAAAATAGTTTCTTGTTTAACGCCGCACTCAGCATTATTCCAGCCATATGACGGAGGTCTGTAAATAATCCAGTCTGGACCAGATCATCCAGTGATTGACACCAAGAGCATCGAACTACGCAATTGGAATATGATGTTATGCATCGACCAAATCGGCGAGCCTGACTACCCAATCCTGTTCGTCGCCTCTTACGGCAAGCATAGGTTGCTGAAGACCTATTCTTACCTGGGTCTTTATTTAAAAAGTAGATCGAAGGAAATGGAAGCAATTTCTGGCACAAATGTAAACATGTGGAAATAGTATCAAAACTGCCAACAACATTGGCAGATGCACTTACTCAAAAAATAGATCACATTCTTTTTACACTTAGCATTTGGTTATAATAATGTAAATGAAAATACTAAGGGCTCCATATGGCAAAAAAAGTCATACTAGATAAGGTCTTTTTGTCACAACCACAGATGCACATACTCAAAATATTATCACGTAGTTGGAGAACATTTCAATACCGGAACTAATCGATAACGGAGATTCCTCGTCTCTTGTTTTACGTTTTTTGGTCAGTTTTTGTGTGTATTTCTTTCTTTCAAAGAATAGTAATTGTGATCATGATGAGTTGAGTTACTTGGTTTTTTTCTATATACTGTTTTTTTATCCAGTGTCAGTAACTGTTGTGGAATGTGGTTTACTTGTAACAATGACTGGTTTGAGTTCATATGATGATGATAGATTGGTTTGTCGTTTAACGCCGCACTCAGCAATATCCCAGCTATATGACGGCGGTCTGTAAATAATCGAGTCTGGACCAGACAATCCAGTGCCTAATATCATGAGCATCGATCCAAGCAATTGGGATCGACGCCTCTTACGACAAGCATAGTAGCCTGATATATATATACTGTTAAGATGTAACATGACAATTCATCCATACTACTAAACAGAAGTAAAACAGCTTGTCCATTCGGATCAATCTGACCAAGACCATTCCGCTGATGACAGCAAATAATGCATACGAATCGAAATCCGTAAAAAAAATGGAATGGAGACATCATTAAAAGTTACAAAAAGTGACGGGGATATCAATATTGCTTTTTGAAATGATTCTATGAAATTTGTTTTCCCTGCTTCAATATTTGGAGCACCTGTGACGGAGCCATAAAACTGATCTGTTATGTAGACAATATCGCTTGAGGCAGTGGCTGCTGGGGACTGATTATGACCTAAATACACCTCATAGCCTTCGGTGTTAACTTTGTGGCTGTAGAGAGCTGTGCCTTCATCCCACAGATTATCGAGGTCAGTGGAACACGGTACAGACGCAAATAGATTTGAGCTATGGGACACAAAATATATGAATGACCAGAGCTACGGCTGTACATTGAATTCCATTAAACGGTTGAAAAATACTACAGCCTTGATGCAAATTCGCTGACACACTACTCCGATTTTGCTTTGACTTTGCTACCAAACGTTTCACATGTGGTTATGTGCGGTGCACTGATTAAAAAACACACATGGGGGACTGGGTTAATTCAGAATACGGAATATAACTATTCCAAATATTTCCAGTGAACATGAGCATCCAAACAATCAAAAGTGTGGTATGTAGAATATGGAATTCAGCCATATTACATTTAAATTGAGATGTCGTTGTTCATGAATAAGCATATTCAGAACATAATTTTTATTATGCTGTTATTTACGATCTCCGGAGCACAGTTCTTCTTTTGTATACACCTTGAAAATCAGAAAATTAGTCCTTGAGGAAAAAAGGACATCGGATTACACATGAATGGTTTAATAATGTCAGCTAATGACCAGAAACGGTCAGATGCATCAATTAACTACATAAAGACGACTTTGAAGTATCTCTTATTGCTGGAAAAGAATAGCATCAACATTTGACGCACATGATTTGTATGTTTTGTTTCCGTAAATGCGTGGCTTGAAATTTCAAATAAACCAACATGTCGACATACATGCCACAAATTTAACGTTTCCCGTATACTTCCCCGCCTTAAGGGCGGGGAAGAATAAAAGGCTTTCTCATCGGTAATCGTATTTGCATATGAGATTCTAGGTAATACTATTGACCAGGGAGCACGGGTGACCCAGTTGTCCAAGGCGTTGCACTTCGCTGTGCAGAGTTGCGTCTCTTAATTATACGTACCTCTGATCGAAGAGTCAAATCCCACATTCACCTAGATCATGTTTCTAGGTTTGTCAGCACTATATATTGGGTATGTCCAAAGTGGTAAACATCTAAGACCTGCATCACTTTGGCCTTTCCAAACCCCGTCATGGTTTCACTGATATGCTGTTCAAAACAGCGTTAAATCAAAATCACTCACTAGTATTAACGATTAAATCTCTCCCTTTTCGCCATGGCTGTGTACGTTGTTGCGAAAACTACCTCATAATTGATATCATTAATATCATCGACATGTTAAAATTTATTTTTGTACATCTAACTTAAGCTCAAATAATGAAAGTTTCGTTTGTGAAAATGTAGGTGCTTAATAACTGAACCTAATTAAGTTTGATCTTGTCAAAATTCATAGTAATGATTCAATAATGTTTGCTATATTGAGGACCCTATGGCAATATTCCAGATGGAGAAGGCGAATGACTATCCCCGCAATACAGTGAGTGAGTAATAGAGCCAGGAAAATCTTTGGCAATTTAAGAACAAGCCATCAAAGCAGGATTGTAGACACTGTTAGAATCTACGCCAAATTTTGCAACAATTAGTACGTCACTTATAAGTCTGTTTTTTTCTACACCAAACGTCGCTTCAATTATTGCATTACTTACTTGATGACGCTGTTAGAATCTACAGCAAGCGTCGCTACACTTATGACATCACTTTCTTAATGACGGTGTAAGAAACTAAACGTCGTTACAATTGTAATAAAGAAGTTGACTATCCATTCATTGTTATATGGCACTGTATTGTATTGTTTAACAATGATTGTCACTGTGTTGCGTTGTTTCTGTTGGGATTCGGTAGACGCTCATTGCATTGTGTTTTTAACAGCGATCAGTCGTCAGGAAGTTACTATATCTAGATGCTGGTGTGGTTTGTAAACTTCCGGTCCGGCATTCCGCGGACGCTGATAGTATGTTACCGAAATTTCTGAAATGTTGTATGTGGTGAGGGCATGATATAGAAACTTTCTGTAGCTTGTTAGGTTGTATATGCGGGGACAATAGCGTGTTTACGTATCTCTCACGCATTTAATCATCGCTTTGGAATCAGCTTTCATGTCAGGATCACTCATCATCCCTGATTCCCTGCCCAGCCCATCTTGGAAGCTTGACCACTGGCGCCACTGGGTGAATATAAATTATTATCACTGATATTTGCTATTACCACCGTATTTTGGTATTTGATACTGACCACTGCCATCAAAATAATTTATGTCATTAAATATTATACTACCACTCCTTTATTTACTGCCATTGTAATTGCTGTGCTGTAATTCACATTGTTTAGTAAACTCAGTAATACATTTGTTGATTGTATACCACTTGTTGGTTCCGCACTAAGTTCTTTTACGTACAGATTTCTGGATTAACATATGGTTTCAATTTGAGAATCTACACGTAACATCATCATATTTACCATCTCATTATTTTAGAGCCACTCCTCTCTTTTTCTGTTATGTTTCATGGGGTACATGTTGAATTTGGATGGAGTTTGACTACATAATCGTTCCAAGAAAATGCTTTTAATACATAATTTACAATACAATCTTAATATCAAATACATACGAGGGCTGGTCAAAAGGTTTCAAGCCTAACAAACAAATCAACAATTGTGAAAGTCTTTTTAATTTTCAACATGATCTCCCTGCTTTTCAATACACCTCTCATATTGAAAGTGAAGCTTTTCAATTGCAGTCAGGGAGACATTTTATGAAGCCACCCTGAAAACCCATTCACGGTATCTTTGAGGTCTTCCGTTGTTGTCAAAGGGCTTTTCAAGAAGGTGTTCTTTCAGTTAAGGAAACAGGTAGAAATCCCTTGGTGCCAGGCCTGTCGAGTATGGAGCGAGCCTGTGCAAGTCGAGAGCTCTGAGAAGAGGCATCGTCATGAAGGGGTAGAACTCCAGCAGTCCGCATTCCTCGCCGCTTTTCTTTGATAGAATCTCGCAGGCAATGAAGCAAATCATCATAATACAGTGGCCATAACCTCTTCACTGATCTTGGGAGACTTGAATTTCTTTGGTGCCGGAGAAGTGGAATGGTACAATTCCATGGATTGACGTTTTGACTCGTAATCGTAGTGGTAGACCAATGTTTCATCACCCATACATTCGTCGAAATCCTCCACAATCAGCTCTAAATATTATGTGGCAATGTCAGTTCTTTTTTCCTCAAGATCAAAATTTAGAAACTTTGGCACCTAACGAGCAGATATCTTATCTGACAGAATAAGTTTTTCTATCTCCCTGATTTAATCTTGATTGATGGAATTTGAGGGATGTCAAGACATCATCAAGCCTTTTTCTCTCAGCTGTAGACATATCAGCCCAACGATTAACAGTGGAATAGCTAGGTTAGCATGATCTTGGGGGAGTAGATGATTGCTTGGCAGTCGTTCCTTTCCATTTCTGTGTCCATTTGGACCCCTTTCACGTTCAACTGGCTGTTAGTAATATACAAACGACCTCAACAGGCCACATACACTTGCAATGAACTACTCAAACAATGCCCTACAAACAATGACTTGTTCACTTTGGCCCATAGTTGAAAGTTAGTCAGGCTTAGAACTTTTTGACCACCACTCGTAATTCTGACTGCCACAGTGTATGTTCTTTATACAAGTTATGATGAAATGCCTTGTGGTTAACATTCCGAAATAGAGATTTGTGACTTCTCTTGCACCTCAAGACTCATTAAACAGCCAAACAACAATTTAGCAAGCTTATGGTGAGCCTATATCAACCATTCAAAAGGTGGTTCAGTCAACCATTAGCAGCAGGAAGCATCGTATACGTAGAGCGAGTTGGGCCCACGAGCACGGGTATGATGCTGATAAACATAGAAACATATTTTGGGCGAACTGGAATCGAATCAATTATCATAGGTTTATGGCGTGCCCAAGCGACACAACTCTGTACGAGATATCGAATTGCGGCGCCTCAGACGCCTGGGCAAACCGTTCCCACCACGGACAAAAGTAATAGAGTGAAAGTAATAGACCTTAGATAATGGAAGGGTCATCCATGGCGTGTCCAAGGGACGTAACTCAGCGCATCGAATGGCGGCGTCTCAGATGACTGGGCCTCCCTGGCCAACCACGGAAAATAGAATGTAACAATGGTTCAACGCAGAAATTCAACGTACCAAACGTATATCCACAACAAACTAATATCTTTGCCAGGTCAGATAACTTGGCATTCAAAACTCAATGCTCCTAAAGGTCCCCAGCGGCGTATGTTTGTCGTACGAGTCGATTAATGGATCGGGTGAACTATGATTCTTGTTGTTAACGTACGCTGATGGCACAGGACGTTACTCACAATATCATTCACTGGTATATATCTGGTCCTTACTCGATTCATTAACCAGCCGCCGTCATACTGCTGGGGTATTGCAGCGTGCGGCACTCAACAGGATAATAGTCAATGACACGACAACACCATAGCTCACTTTGGTTTTCAACAAACACGAATAACATGACAAAGAACAAATTTTAATTTAAAACAAGCAATATGGAGTTCATAGACATTGCAAATGCAAGTTCAAATAATAAACGAGTGGACAACCATAATTGTCAGTCAAGTCTGATTCATATATACCTTGAGGCCCGTGAAGATCCGTGGTAGAATAGGTCTTCAGCAACCCATGCTGGCCGTACAAGGCGACTATGCTTGTCGTAAGAGGCGACTAACGGGATCGGGTGGTCAGGCTCCCTGACTTGGTTGATGCATATCATCGATCCCAATTGCGTGGATCGATGCTCATGTTTTCAATCACTGGATTGTCTGGTCCTGAGTCGATTATTTACAGACCGCCGTCGTATTCCTGGAATATTGCTAAGTGTGGCGTTAAACAACAAACAAACGAACAGCCATATACCTTGTGTACAGCTAAATGTTATGATGTAATACATATTATGCCAACACAACCATTAAAGCTCTGTGGAACAGTTACTACTTGGTTGCCTCCCTTGTCCCACCGTGTGTGATGCACTGGTCCCAGTCGGGCTAGAATGTGTCCTTCACACGTTCACAGTAGGCGGCAAGGTTGTGGTATTTGTCTACGGGGACAAAATAGGGAAAATTCACAATCAACCACTATTAAACAACAAATGATAACATTAATTCATATGTAAATTGGATAATTCGAACTAACTAAAGCAGATAAGGGCATTCAGGAAATTGAATACATGACTCTCTTTTATGGATAACAACATTTTTTAATTTTTTTTGAACGACGTTTTAGAGGAAATTCATGCTCTTTCGTCAGGTGAATGCCTAGTAAGTGCATGGAATACTGTAGACCTATTCCAACCCGGATCTTCTCGGATCGCTACAATAAATGAGATTATGTAATCAGTATTCTGCAATATTTAGAGATTGGTACAGCATTGTTTCAGCAGAACAGTATAGTGCATGCATTGACATAATGCTACACTGTACCTGTATCTGTAAGGTGGTTGTGACATAAACTTGTCTACATCTCAAGCATCGGCAAACTGCATAGGTTCCTTTTAACTATACGTTTCTCCATCACCCACAAATACATACCGCCGATTTTCAGCGTAGGGGCTAATTTTAACCAATCAAGAAATATCCTGGTTTAAGCGATACCTTAATTAGCGGGTGCTCAGACCAAAGAGCAACCAGATCCCCAAAACAGCAGCATTTCCCTTGCAACATGTACAGTGGCGTTGCCACCCATCTTCTCCACGTATTGCTTCCACGGCAGGCAATTGTAGGATTCTCACAGAGTTTATGCACTTGATAAGGTAAATATGCAAACTAAAAGAAAAACTGTGTTTCAACTATAACACGGTTAAATAAGAGAAAGCACTCTGTTGATACCGGAAGTAGAATCAACTCCCGGAATCAATCTATTCTCATGATTTCTCAACAACTGAGACACACGTTACCACTACATCGCAAATCGGCTGTATGTCATGTAAGTTCATGCACTTGACAAGGTAATTTATCAAACTTATAGAGAATCAACACTCGGAATCAACTTATTCTCGTTCTCAATTCTCAATTACAGAAACACACGTCACCAATACATCGCAAATCGGCCGTATATATTCACGGGTGAAGGAGGAACTTTACGTTTTCAAACCCGTGAAGTATTGATGATGCATGTAAAGGTACTTTGATCTTAATGATGGTATCGTGCCCAGTTCCTATGAACTGCCAGTAGGCCTGTGACAGCTGACCGAACACCGCGCAGTCAGCCTCACAGGGCTCGTCCCACATCAGGAACTTCTTCGTCCCTGAAACAACCGCATGAGTGCATTGAAACAAAGCAAAACACAGCACAGGTACAAGTACAATATAGAGCAAACGGACACACTCTCGCGTGAAGTGGTGGTCAATGGAACATAAACAATATCAGAAAACTAATGAATAATTATTTGGATAAATGAAGTGGTGCCGATTCAGCTCGGCTTCTAATGGGGGAATGGTCAAATAATATTTTTTCGCTTTAATTCAGTATAAAAGCATAAACGTACCATTGTTTTCTTTTCATATTGATTATATATGTATTCAAAAACATAAACCACAATATTAATCTAACATGTATGTAACATGGTATCTTGTTTCTGGTATTTAAACAAGTGATGGATTTGATCAGTTCGTAATAGCAAGGACACCAGTCACACTTTTGTATAGTCATTAAATATAATGTAAAAAAGTGAAGTTAAGAGGGGACGTCTTAAACTGATTCTCTTACAGAAAGAAACTTAAGCTCTTTTCTAAATGTCCATGCACGTTTATCCCGCAGCTATCACTACTGTGTTTAGATTGTTATTATCGGTGTATATATATTTGTTATTCAGACAATTATCACATGAACGGTGAAGTTATTTATCTGAAGTTGTTTCATGTTACAACTACTGGTACTTCTTTTGGTGTATTAAACGACGACAATTGCAAGACACATCCCCGTGAAAACCTCATTGTTAAGATTCTGGTAAAAACCAAAACCTAAATATTTCCTGAAACTCTTGCAATTGATTAGTAGACAATATAACAATTTGCCTAGCTCTCATAAGGCGGGACATATCTTTATGAGGTAGTTTGGGTATCGGATCACATCAAAGTATATCTCAACGGGGACAGCATGTGCTTCACACATTGCATCGAATGAGTGAGTGAGTCTGATTTGACGCCGCTTTTAGCAATATTCCAGCAATATCACGGCAGGGGACACGAGAAATGGTTTTCAGCCATATGTATCCATGTGGGGAATCGAACCCGGGTTTTCGGCGCGACAAGCGAACGCTTTAACCACTAGGCTACCCCTACGCCCTTCATTGAATCGAAGAAGGAAATCGAACAAGGGCTTTGGGCAAGGCCTAACCACTAAACTACCCCACCGACCCTAATCATATACGATTCAGTGGACAAAGATTGGTGATGTCAGAATTCGGGCAAGAAAAGATGGCATCGATCATGTGCCAGTGCACAAAACTGAGCTAAAGTGGAACACGTGAAGGTAACATGCAGAAGATATCCAGAAACACAATGAGGTAAACATGCAATGGATATCCAGGAACACAATGAAGTAAACATGAAGCAAACATGCAATGGACATCCAGGAACACAATGAAGTAAACATGAAGCAAACATGCAATGGATATCAAGGAACACAATGAAGTAAACATGCAGTGGATATCCAGGAACACAATGAAGTAAACATGCAATGGATATCCAGGAACACAATGAAGTAAACATGCAGTGGATATCCAGGAACACAATGAAGTAAACATGGAGTGGATATCCAGGAACACAATGAAGTAAACATGGAGTGAATATCCAGAAACACAATGAAGTAAACATGGAGCGGATATCCAGGAACACAATGAAGTAAACATGCAGTGGATATACAGGAACACAATGAAGTAAACATGGAGCGGATATCCAGGAACACAATGAAGTAAACATGAAGCAAGCATGCAATGGATATCCAGGAACACAATGAAGTAAACATGCAGTTGATATCCAGAAACACAATGAAGTAAACATGCAGTGGATATCCGGGAACACAATGAAATAAACATGCAGTGCATATCCAGGAACACAATGAAGTAAACATGGAGTGGATATCCAGAAACACAATGAAGTAAACATGCAGTGGATATCCAGGAACACAATGAAGTAAACATGCAGTGGATATCCAGGAACACAATGAAGTAAACATGGAGCGGATATCCAGGAACACATGAAGTAAACATGCAGTGGATATACAGGAACGTTATACGAGAGAAGCCGAGGATGAGTCCCGATCTGCAATTGTTAATTTTATTGTTTCAACCTTTTATCAGTTTACTATCAATAAACTCCGATTTTGCCCAGATATCTCAGTTCATGAAGGCAGTTACCTTCTCTGACACTGGGGATCTATCCCCTGCCTCCAATCAAAGCTGCGCGAATCAATTATCTTCAAACCTTGATTGGCAACGATTTATTATTAGCATACACCCATCGGAACATACAAAAACACCTTAAAAAATGTAACTGATATCTATAAAGTGTATACATTGCAGGTGTACTTAAGGCACCTGTATACCTATGAAGTCGGACAGAGATTGTAGATCCTTCTTAAACATCTCCGTTATTTCCTCTTCTGTGTGTCGGCCCAAGCCTTGACTCCATGTCTGCTGTTTCAGCTGTCGTCGATACATCCAGAAGATAAACTTCCCTATTTTAAATGCATCCATAATAGAAGATTTGTCGTTGTCATATTGCCATCGGAAGAGGACAAGGAACCTGAAACGATAGTGTTATTCATTCACGGGTACAGATAAATTGAAGGTAGCTAATCTTAGTGACGGTGATGGGACTATTTCACTCATGTAGTGACGTATATGTGCGTGTGTGTGCGTGTTTGTGTTCGTGTGCGTGCGTGTATGTGCGTGTCTGTGTGGTTCTTACGGGAAGGGTACATTTTGATATAGAGGTACATGTACAGACTTTGTGGTCAGAGGCGCAATAATCCGATGTGCAGTAGGATCCGCCTAGTATGGGTTCGAGTCTCAGATTTAACCTGATTTTATGATCCTCTGTTTTGCACCATTGGTTTAAGCGTCATTACCACTGCTGGGATCGACAAAGGTATGAGAATACGCAAAAGGCTTGCAAAGTCTTTGCTTCATGGGCCTTCGTGTACGATGGATGGACAGATTAGAAATGCATAGCACTTACCAGTACAGATGTTCCTCCGCCATGACCTGCATGGCTTGAGCTACCCCTCTGTCAGCAGGACTCAGATTCCTGTTGAGGTCCACCCCCAGCTTTTGGTTGAGGAAGTTGATACACAGTGTTGTGTCCTCTACCTCCTGCCCATTGTACTCCATCCAGGGGAATTTGTCCTTTGATGAACGCTGCAGCCCATGGACGTTCTGTGTGAAAGGTAACAAAGCAAATGATGTTGCTGATGTCATGATGTCAACCACTTGCTTTCATGGACCATGGATGCTTGTACTAGTACGGACTGATACCGATTTATAGTGCTAGCACACTGAGATACCATGCCGCAGTTTAACATGAATACCCAACTCAGACAGTATACTGACTCCGAGCCGACCAGTCCTTGTTTTAGCCCGTTAATGCCGAGCGCCAAACAAGGTAACAACAAGTACCATCTTTTAACGTCTTTTGGTATGGAGCGGCCGGGGATCGAACCCCGGACATTCCGCTCTCCGGGCGGACGCTCTACCACTAGACCACGGAGGCGGTCCCGGGGCCTCATGAACATCTCATGATGTGGTATATGTTCATGATTGACTGCACGATGTACATTTCACTTCCTTACTAGAAGAGTGGGTTTTATGTGGTGATACCGAAAGGGCAGAACGTCGGCGTTGTTCTTTATGCGTTTTGGAACATGTTTCTATATATACGCCATCGGAATAATGCGAAGAATTATGAAGATACATGTCTATCATATTTTTATGTTATTTATATGTATGTACTTTTTTGTATGGACTTGAGAAATGTTGTGCAACATTCAGTGTTTGAGTAAATAAACTTGTTTTTTGTCTGGCGGTCTGTAAATAATCGAATCTAGACCAGACAATCTTGTGATTGACATCATGAGCATCGATCTACGCAATTGGAATACGACGACATGCATCAACCAAGTAATTGCCGTTAGTAATTGGGATATGATTCAGACAACCAAGTCAGCGAGACTGACCAACAGATCAATTCAGTCGACTCCTACGACAAGCATAGGTTGCTACGAGGTCTGGGATGCACGGCCATAAAGAGGCTACGCGAAGGTTCAGTCGTCTACGGCGCCGCATTTCCCAGTTCGGAGTTGCGTCCCTTAGGTTGGTTGGTTGGTTTATTGTTTAACGCTGCACTCAGCAATATTCCAGCTATATGACGGCGGTCTATAAATAATCGAGTCTGGACCAGACAATCCAGTGATTAATATCATGAGCATCGACCCACGCAATTGGGATCGATGACATGCATCAACCAAGTCAGCGAGCCTGACCACCCGATCCCGTTAGTTGGCTTTTACGACAAGCATAGTCACCTTTTACGGCAAGCATGGGTTGCTGAAGACCTATTCTACCCCGGAATCTTCACGGGTCGCGTCCCTTAGGCGAACTTGAACCTTATCATGGTGGATTCGAGTCCCACGTCGCTCTGATTATATCCACGGTTCTGTAAGAAAAAGGAATAATGTCAACAAGGAAACTAAAGACGCATGAAATAACTCGGTACATGTGAGGTGTGAACTTATGTCACTCTAGTATTAGGCCGGTGTGTTAACTGAGGAAGAAATCTGCCAAAACCACGCATCAGTTTTTTCAAATTTTGACTCGAGTCAAAAACCTAAAGACAAAGCTCAATAATAATCCGTACAAAGAGAAATGTGTTGCTGGTTACTACATACCAACGTCTCTGTGCAATCATTGACATGTCTCTTATTACTAGTAAGATTATTCAAAAAGGATAACGGTATCTGGAAGCACTTGAACTCGGAAGAGTTCCGCCATCCTGCTTCCACGGTACAGTATGACAGCCGTCGTTGTGCAATCATTGGAGCTAGGTTTGACCAATGACCCAGGGTACCCGGATGACAGGGCTATTGCGCATGTTGCACACTATGGCAAACAAGAAACATTTTCATGAAAAAAAAGTTGGTCGACAACATATGATACAGTCCTAAGACCAATCCCAACTCCGCCAAAACCCGCCCCACCCCTGTTATAAGGTACCAGTCCCTATGTACCCACTGGAACCAGGCCCTGGCTTCATTGGTTGCCACGACACTTTAACTCACCTGAATATGTAGTCAACTGTTACAAATGTTGCTGCCAGTGTCCATATTGAAAATCGGATTCGAACCTCTTGAATAAACTTGGAGTCACACCACTGATGAGGGGATGGGGATGGGGGTGAGGATTATCATCCTAACTAATTGTCCCAGAAAATTCTTGTATATAGAAAAACATTGTCTGCCACAAAAAATACATTGTTGCAAAAGAAAATCAGTATCAGTTTCTTTGCAGCTGGAGCTAAAAGTATCTAATCTCCCTAGCTCCATTAACACACCCCCCCCCCCCCCCCCCCCCCCCCACCCCCACCCCCCCACCCCCTGTTTCTATCCCTGCATGCAGCCCGTTCAATGTAAGATACTGCAATGGTTATATTGCATAAAACGTCAAAATAAACGTACGCGGATTAAAATCCATCCCTTGGCATGTTCCACCTCTACATCTCTGCCACCGTCCGCTGTGCCAGTAACCATACTCGTACCAGTTAGTATATTACATGAAGGACTAAACCAATGGCAAGCGAGAGACCTGCTGCCTTCAGCACCATGTTGTGACATCAGTTTGTTGCAATAACTCTTGACAATGCCTGTGGATGTTTTGGCTTACACCATCTTCTGTTTTTCCCTTTATATAGTTGTACAAGGAAGTATAGACCACCCGGTCGCTAAAGAGTTTATATCGAGCCTTGCAATCCATGGGTAGTGTTTCCGGTTAAAGAGCGAGGTAGGGTGGGGCTGGGGGTGTTGGTGCGTGTGTGTGTTGGGGTTGGGATTTGTATCGAGATTTGATATTATTTTCAGTTATAGCTACAAAACCAGATTTTTTTCTAATTTAAAACTGAAAATTCTTTTACAGAGAAAAACACCCTGCAACAATGCAAGTTTTGTGGCAGGCAATTTCTTTGTTTTTCAAACAGTCTGGAGCATAAATTTCTTTTCAAGAATGTTCGGAGACAATATTTTTTCTCTCGATAAAACAAGAAGGCAAGCCTGACATTTGAAGACCACGGCATTTCAATCGCCATGGAGAAGTCAGTTTTTAGCTCAATCACATGTTGCAAGCTACACGAAGTGAAACGTCAGTATATCACATGCTGCTCTATAAATGTAGATGATACCCATATGTAATGATTAACAGTCTTAAATGGCGGACATTACGAGTTAACTTGCACCAACGCCGCTTTCTTGGTCAAAGATTCTTTGTATTATTCATTTTCGTCAAACTGAGATTTATTTCTTCTGTGACATATAATATAAGCTGTGATATATTAGACTTAATTAATGGTACCTATCTTTATTTGTCAATGTGATTTCCTCAACGTAACTAATTATGTGTGGGTGGTGTTTGTTGTTTTACGCCGCACTCAGCCATGTATATGATGGTTCCCTGTCATATAATTTAAGCAGGTTGCGCGGGACTTATTTTCTTTATAAGAAATAGAAAAGTAAGGAATGAAATTACACATTGACTGCATCTTGTAATGCTGTTACTATCATATAGACGACACAAAGAATAGAAACGCATAACTGAATCCAATGACATATTTATAGGAAAATGTGTACATTGTGTTACAAAGATATGTACAAACAAACATACAAACATACAAACAAACAAACAAACAGACTAGAGTGAACCCGAGGGTAAGGTGAGGTGAGACGAAATGGGCTTTTACGTAGCGTTCAAGATTATTGCACTTATATAGGTGTGCGTGCGTGCGTCCGTGCGTCCGTGCGTCCGTGCGTGCTTACTTGTTCTAGTCCATTTTTTAAGTGCTAATCCACTGAGATCCCATGTTTAACTGGAATAACCCAGTAT